>NC_041393.1:490174822-490180541 GCF_002162155.2 Triticum dicoccoides
AGCGGGGGAGGGTACGGGGGGGGGGTGCTCGTCAGCGGCGGTGGAGCGGGGGAGAGTTGCGGTGGGTCATCGGCGGCAGTGGAGCTAGTGGGGGAGGGTGCGGGTGGGATCGAGATCGAGATCAAAAAGTGTCCATGAAAATATACACGGTGCGCCATTAGCAGTTTTGCAAAAAAGTAAAAAAATTATATACTAATGGCGCACTGTTTACAAGGTGCGCCATTACTTGTTAGAACTAGTAATGACGCACTTTGGCGTCATGCGCCATTAGAATGTATGGAAAAATGAAAAAAAAAATCAATACTAGTGGCGCACCGTGTGCCTGGTGCGCCATTAGTGTCTTCCTTCCTAATGGCGCACCTCCAACCGGTGCGCCATTAGTATATAGTAGTGGCGCATTGCTTACCTGGTGCGCCATTAGTATCAATCCTATCTATAGCCCTTTTCCTAGTAGTGAAATTAGAAGCAATACATGGCAACAGGCTAGAAATAATATGCAATATGCAACGAATAAAGGTGACTCATCGTAAGTGATTGATGCGGGATAGAGAAGAGAGGTAGTTTCATGTAAGAACAAGGTTAACACATAGATGTAGTGTGTACCAAAAAGTAGTTTGATGTAAGAATATGGTTAATAGAAAGACGTAGTATGTACCAAAAATAGGAAGGCATGTCATATTCACAGCTATAATGTGTTAACTAAGCAGACGCAATTTACCCTAATTATAAGCATTCCAAGGTAGACACCATATGCAACATGCAACCACATATCACACTGCCAAGTAAGAGCAAGCACCTGCGATGGTGGTGTGGGGGAATTGCAGTCATCAACTAGAGAGCTACGTTGACTATCTTCATTTAGCCTTGCTGTTTCTTGAGAATCATGTGGGGAGGATGACACTGCACTCTTTAAACGAGTAGGGCGTCTCATCGTAACCCACTGGGGTGACCGTCTCATCATAAGTGATTGACGAGGGATACAAAAGAGCATTAGTTTGATGTACGAACATGGTTAATAGACATATGTAGTATGTATCAAAAATAGGAAGGCATGTCATTATCAAAGGTATAATGTGTAAAGTAAGCAGATGAAATTTAACCAAATTGGAAGCAATACAAGCTAGACACCATATGCAACATGCAACCACATTTGACAGCATGAAGTTAAAGCAAGCAACTGGGATGGTTGTGTGTGGCAATTCAGATAATCAACTGCAGAGCTACGTTTACTGTCTCCAACTGCTGACACTACACCCTTTAGAGTGCTGAAACGCTTAGTGCTTATCTTCGAATTACACTGGAGTGACTTCTGTCTTTTCTTTTCTGCATTCATGAACACTGCATTAGAGTCTGAAATACCCATGCATAAAAAACAATAGTGTGAGTATGGGTGAAGGGTGTGCACAATTAGTACAGTGTAAAGGTAGCAGATAGTAGGTCGGTGAGAAATAAATGACGGGAGACATATGATAGCTCTACAACATGCATGGCACACTAAATTACTACAAGATTCTATGAAAATAACAGTCGACTGAAAACAAATAGGCCAGTCCATTTTTTCTGCATCGTCCGATGTACAAGGAACGGGCAGATCGCCTTCAGCTACCTCCAGCCAGTCAATGTTGACGATCTTCCTCGAAATGCTAGCGACCACCGGCCCAGTCCCCTCCCTGCGCCCTCCCCTCGACCTCACCACACCGTCGTGCTTGGCACCGCCTCCTGGCCATCCATTCAAGCCCCGCTAACCTCCAGATCGGGCGCAAGCAGCTCTTGCACCCCACGCCCGTATGATAGACATCGATGCGCCACTTCTTCGGTGAACAGGCGGACTAGGTTCTCCACGCGCCTAAGTGGGTGCTGCTTCTTTTAATTGCGGTTCGACTGACCCTAAATTGAAATCCAGGTGGGCTACTGACCTCTAGCAAAGGTGAAATAGTAAAGGGAGGAAACCTTGTGCATTTAGTATCACGAAGAAGATGCAGTAAGAAGCACTCAACTAGTTTCTTTCGTGGGATGAATACGGTGTGAGCAGAGATGTAAGATTTGCACGAATAAGGGAAGAGGAGTACCTCTTTCTGCTGGCAGTGATGTGTTCTCCTTCTATTTTTCCAATGATCTTCTTGTGGTTCGCTAGAAACGAGAAGTTGTGGAGGACGGTGGAGCCTTGGACGAACCCATGGCCACGTTGTTTAGTGTGGTGCGGTGGCCGTCTGTCGGCAGCGGGGGACCAGATCCGAGGCGGTGAATGATGGCGTAGCAGGAACAGCTCCGGTGCGGTGGACGGTTGCGACAGTGGAGCGGTAGCAGTGAGGCGCATGATGGCATGGTCGGAGTGGTTCTGGTACGATGCACGTCAGCGTCGGCATCGTGGAGGCAGCTTCGCCTCGGCTTCAGCTGCTAAGTCCTTGAGGGCGTTGCGGTTGCGGTTGCGTTGGACGACGACGTCGGGGTACTGGCTCCGGCGTGATGGAGGAGGGCGGCGGTGGATTGGGCGCTATGGGGTGGAGGACGAAGGAGGCTGGGGTTTCGTGGCTGGTGGAGAGGGCGTTTTGGCGCCCACGAAGTATGAATGGGGAAACGGAGGGAGGCAGGGAACTAAGGGGGAACAATGTTTTCGTTTGAGACGCGCTTGTTTGAAATTTGGGGAAAGTTAGAAACAGAAGGAGATCTTAGGTGTCCCAAATGTGGGCGGGATAGATTTCGGCCGGGCGCATGGGTGTTTAGGCGCTCACGGCATACGAATGCTTCTCGGAGGCGGTTGAGACTGGCGTCTTGGTGAAGTTACAAACCTACCCCAGTTTAGACCTTTGGACATCAGGCCGATAGGCTACACGGGCCAGAGTCAGGACAGTAATTTCCTACCACCAAACATTAGTCTCGCGTGGTTTCAGGTGACTAGAGGTCTATTTGGCGCTTCGTTCAATATTTGGGAGCAGAAGCATTAACGTTTTTGGTTCTCTTGAATTGAACTTTCAGGATTTGTCAAACTTCACAAATCTTTACTCCTGAAAATCCTAAAGCTACGATTATTTTGGAATGGAGCGGGTATATTTGAATATACATTGTACACGAGTAGATATTAAAAAATATGCAACTTACCTGAGTTCATGCATGGTTCCAGATATAATCTCCTTGGTTGCAAAAAAAAAAGTTAGACATGCATATGAATATATAATAGCATGTTCAAACGCACAACAAAGATTGATGCCCCCTTTTACATACGATTTACAAATGCCATTATCTCGGGTTCAAATAGATGAATGCACTTCCTATGAATTTGAATCTTCGAAACCCCCTTTATGTTGAATTCGACATGTATTCTATTTCGTAGCTAGCAATTTGGAATGTATCCATGCAAGTGACAAATGTATAAAGTGCTTCACACTAACAACATGGAGTGCACTAATTAATGTTTATATATGAATTGCAAACGCATCCATTGCCTGTATTTCAAACCTCTCTCACTCTATGGATCGATAATATGAAATAAACACATGCACATGCTAGAATTCAATAGAGTATGGGTGTCTGATAGACTGATTTTTGTCCATATGCAATTTGCAAAATTCATGATCTCATCCAAAAATAATAATGCCATTTATATTTCAATTTAATGCGTAGAACCACCTTTTACACGTAGATGCAGTATGCCTCGACCCGTTCTCACAAACACGCTATATATCTCTCTATCTAACGCATAAGTGCATGCACTTTATATGCATCGGCATTTCTCTTTCACACATGCTCACAATCTCTCTCGGGGTGTCGGGGTGTCTCACACACATGCCCTCTCTGTATCTCTCTCTCGCTCTCTCTCTATCGTTCTGACTACTATGTACCACTCTTTTCACTAATCTCAGTTGGAGAACACTATTTCTCTCACATGCATATATACACACGCACGGTCTCTACTAGCGCTCTATACGCACATATATGTGCCTACGTGTCTCCCGCACGCACATTATCTTTAGGCCTCTCTTGCACACATTGCCCCCCTAGACACACCTCTCTCTTAGTAGTTGGCAGATATGATTCCATCATATCATTCGGTAGGATATCCCTGATTGTTAGGCTGGATGGTAATACGAGGCAAAGTTTTACCCTGGTTCAGACCCTTACAGTTGAGGAAAAAGCCTACTCCTGGTACTGTATATTAGTGATAGGGGTGTGTACAAAGTACACGTGAATACCAGGCATTGTGCGTGTGTGTATACTATTGACGAACTAGCCCCCAAGCTTCTATAACATACTGGGGCCTAGGATTACAAATCATATATAGTCGGCTTATCACCAGTGGGGATAAGAGTCTTCCGCGACTCTGGTAGCTTTGTGTTGTACGCCGAGTCCTCCACATGGATCTTTGTATAACGCGTCTCGGTCCAACCTATATGTGGTGCAGGATGGAACCGACCCATGAGTCCTCATGTTGACCCACCACAACTAGAAATAATGTGCCCACCACACCACACACGCAATCGGCCACTAAGAAAATAAGCATATACAATAGTACAATGTTATACATGAAAGTTAATTGCATGGTGCATCCTAAAATATTTGTTCTGCATTGTGAATGTTTATATATTCTCCTAAAATATTAGTCACGGGAAAGAGAAACAAAGGGCATATCTCTCCTTGTCTCCACTGGACACCCCCTCTTTCTACACCACTTTCACGTACGCACACACACTATCTCTCGGCGCTCTAAAAGTATGCATGCCCACGACACATTCACGCGTGACGGTCAATGTATTTCAAGCTAAAGCACTATACGGTCACTGGACTTCAGAATATGCTCTTGACGGTCACCGTATACATTCTCGTGGTGATCATACGGTATCTAGCTCACGATACGTCTCCATATTTTATTGATGACACTGACGGACTTTGCATTTGATGTGTGCTCCATATTTTGTCGACGACACTTACGGTCATTGTATTTGAAGCGAAAGCACAATATTGTCACTGGACTTCAGAATAAGCTCATCACTGTCACCACATACATTTTGTCATGCTAACCAACATGTGGTTGGATGGTTAGGAGGACAGTGATTTCTCGAGCCCACTAGGGTTAAAGTCCCGGTGCTTGCATTTATCCTGTGTTAATTTCAGTATTTTCTGGCGATGTGCGTTCAGTGGGAGGAGATGTTCCACTCGACTACGAGGCACCTATGGTGACTTCGTAAAATCTCAAGATCATATGCTGGATCTCTCTCTCTCTCTCTCTCGAAGGTGCTCATAGGGGTAGGGTCTGCGTGTGTGCGCTTATAGCGGTGACTGATTGCGCGTATATATGAGCCCTTGCGTCTCTACCATCTTAAAAAAATACATGTCATGATTATACAGTCACTGGCTCACCCGTACAAATTCCGTATTTTGTTGATGACACAATCAATTGACCAGTCAAAATTTCCACGTGGCGCAACCAATGTTGCACCACCGGATTGCATAACCGTGGGGCCCACCTGTCAGCCCGTATATGAAAGAAAGAAATGGTAGTTTGCGTCTGTATTGTGTTAATAAAATTTACATTTTAGGGTGATCATACGGTCACTGGCTCACCATACAGCTCCGTAATTTGTTGATGACACGATCAATTGACCAGTCAAACGGTCCACATTCAGCAGCGCACATTACCATAGGGCCTACCCATCAGCGCGTAAATGAAGGACATAAATGGTAATAAATTAGTGGTCGGTGGGTAGTCGTGAGACCTCTGGTT
>NC_041393.1:490180775-490193006 GCF_002162155.2 Triticum dicoccoides
GGGCCGGCCACGGCCGGCGGTTCGGCCGGTGGTGGCTAGCGGCTCAGGCGGGTGGAGTTTGATGATAAACTGCAGGCCCTTGATTTTGTATCCAATGGCTGGAAAATCTAATGACCAGAGATGAAAAAGTCAGTCGACTGACGTGTAGCCTCACCCCGCACGTACACATGCACGCACGCAAGACACACACGCATGCAGGTGTGCAACACTGACACATACACATAACGAACACGTGCATGCATGCAGGCGTGCAACACTGACACGTACACATAACGAACACACACATGCATGCAGGCGTGCAACACTGACACGTACACATGCACTCACGAACACACGCATGTACGCACCCATGAATGCAACACTGAAATGTACCCTTGCACGCATACAACATTCGCACGCCTGCATGCACACAGCACACGACGCAAGACACATGCTGAACCTATACGTGCATGGACCCTTTGTTATGGACATGGATTGTTACGGGTATTAATCTTATCTGTGATAAGAAGAACATTGATGTTTGCAACGGTCTTTATGAATCACAACGTATCGAATGGGCTAGTAGTAGGCTTATCCACATGAAAAAGATGATGTCACACTCAATGAACAATCATCGGTTTATGAAATGTGAGCTTCTGACCGCCCTGGGCCACCAAAGGCTCCTCTGCTGTATGCTGCCTGCATTGGGTCACTGACATGTAGGCCATGTACCCAAAGAGCCCACACGTCAGTGGAAGAACGGCGCGGTGTCCTACGTCAGAGTCGAGGACGCCACTCGCTACACGCCCGGCTGAACACGCCTCCTTGCCGCATTCAAACGCCTCCAGGAAACCCGCCCATTGGGGAGCTGAGAAACCCACTCTGAACACACGTCCGTTCATGATCGGACCGGCATTAAACGCAACGCCGGACGAGCTCCTCCCGTCCGCCGTCTATTTAATCTACTATTTAAATGAGGCCAAACGCCGGCCAAGAATCGCACACCTGCGCCGCTCCCCTATCTCCTCGTTCACAATTTTGTCCACTCTTACAATGGCTTACAAAGAGTAGTTATTCCGCATCCAAGCCGGCTGGGTAGCCCGCCGGATACGAGCTATGCAGCTTGCTGATCCACCTCCCTCTCCTCGCCCGACGGAGCCAGTTGCCGCCCCAAGCCGGCGCGCGGTTCACCAACTCGTCGCTCCAGGCCAGCTCGACGAGGAGCAGAGCACGGGCGTCGTTGCTGCCGTCCATGCCGCTGCCTCGTACCGCGTCTCCCGTTTTTGTGGCCGAGACTCCCATGCCGGCGATCGCGCCATGCAAGCAGCGACAGAAGCCAGGTGCGCGGAGATCGATGAGTCGGTGGCCAGCGCCTTTGCGTCCGCCACCATCATCAAGGAGAAGTAGAACACAAGAGGCCACCGCCGCTTGGCTCCCATGAAGGTCACCGCGGAGGTGACGTCGGCATACACAACAAGTGTCTTGCTGGATATTTTTGTTGCGAGGACCTTCATCGACCCCGCATGGGCTCCATGAAAGCGGGGAAGCCCCTTCCGCCATCATCTTCGGCATCAGCCAATGATATCAGTTGGGCAGTTGGGAAGCGAGCCGTCCTTTGCGCTGAAGCATATACCGCCAGGGCTCCCAGCAGTCCGATGATCATGCTGCCGGACATGAGGAACACAAATCGATCGGTGGGCGAACATTTAGGCCAGATATTATATACCTGTGCTGTCCAAAACTAGCACTGCATAGTTCATTTGAATGTAATGAAATCTGTCATGTTTGTATGAAAATCCGGTATTTTATATGATTCCCGTCGTTGTTTATATGAAATATCACCGTGTTTGCGTGAATTTCGTCCGATTGGTTGAGTTGCTGTCATAATGTGTGCGGCTACGGTTGGATGGCGTAATTTGTGGGTCGCCGGTCGGTCTGCGGGCGGCTCCTGCGGTGTGGTGGGAAAAAAAAACACAGCTCGTGCGAGCTTGTCTCCAACATGTGCGCTGGATGATGCATGAGCACCCGAGCCATTCCTTGTTCATCGGTGGCAAAGGCACCGGTGGACGAAAGGGTCTCCAATATTTTGGCTACCCTGGGCAAGATCCAAACAACCCCTCCCAACAGATTCAAATCCCTCATTCGCCGTGGAATTTTGCCATGTGTTGTTTCTCATGGACTAGCAAGATGCCCATGCATTGCACGGAACATCAAGATGCATTTTTTTACAAAACACCTATTGTGATTGACCCATGGAGGAGTAGTCCCATTTTGTAAAAACTAATGATATCTCAAAAATTTTATTGGATAAATGGTATCTCGAGAATTTTATCGGACTCCATTTTTGTATACAAGGCCACAAATCCGTATTACAGGTACCGAGGCAAAAATTAATGTATTCTAAGTCAATGTTGCAAGCCACCTTGTTTCCTTATTTGCCATGTAAATTAATGTGTATTCTTCTCTTTCATGCACATCAAGCCAATGCTCACACTCCCGCATGCATGCAATGGATAATTAATGTCCTCCTTTGCTAGTACTACAAGGCAACCACCATTAATATTGCATCGATTAGTGTTAGTGGCCTTGTATATCTGCAAATTGTAATTTTGATAGTGGCCTTGTATATAAAAATGGAGGGAGAAAGATGATAGATAAGGTGAGGAGGAGTGGGGCATGGTGGTGACTGGTGGTTGGACTGGGCGGAGACATGGGGATGGACGGCGCATTATGTCTAGGTTTGTATCTCTGTCACACACACCCACGTAGGTGGGGGACGTGCACGAAGAGAAGAGGTGCACGCACGACGCACGTACTCCCGTCTCTTTCCCAACCACACCCGCGCAGGTACACGGTGGAGCTAATTTTTGTACGAAAAGGTAGCCCACGTGGTAATTTGGCACGTGTACTGGTTGTCCACTCGGTGGAGGTAGGATCGTCTACCACGGGTGAACAAACAAATTGCGACTTGACGCGTTATGTTAAAAAAGAGGCAAACCATGTGGTGCCTACCTTAGAGGCAAGGCTCTATACACTGGAGTACTTTCGATGTGTCCCGTCAACTCGTAGAACGAGGAGAAGCTTGCTTAGTACGCCGTCTCCCCCGCGCACGGACGCGGTGGATCGCATGACAAGGTGAAGCTTGCTTACTAGTAGTAGTACTACTGTACGCCTTATTCCCGCTCCCTCGCCCACGCGCGCGGTGGCTCGCAGGACGAGGAGAAAATTTTACTACTCCCTCCGTTTACTCCTCGTCCCTACTACCTTGGTTAGAGAGATTATCATATTGTTTGGAATATATATGTCCTTTAGTACTCCCTCCATTTACTTATACAAGGCCACTATAAAAAATACATTTTACATCTATACAAGGCCACAAATAGTAATCGAGACGAAAGTTACTACTCCCTCCTTTCCAGTTTATGGCTCAATTTCAAAATCTCTCCAACCAAGGTAGATGGTGAGTGGTCGAATTAATTTCGTAGTTTGCACAACTAATTAGTACGCTCATTTTTCTCAAGAAGTTATGTTTACCGAGGCATTAATTAGAACGAATGCATGAATGACCACTAAATTTCCATGAACTTCTACATGCATTGGTGAGTTTTCTCTTGACACTGCTTGCATCGGGTGATCTAATGCACCTCGAAATCCAACATGTGATGGTACTACTACTAGTAGTAGAACTGAGACTTATCAAACGGAAAAACGAAGCAGCAAAAACCCAAGCCGTGTCTTGTACTCCTCCGTCGACGCTCCCTTTCATGAATTCTGAACTTCCTGTCGCCGACATGTGGGACATATAGCAACCGGGTCGATGTGTCAAGCACCATAGAACAGTGCAGATCAGCAGGGGGACACACCCCAGTCGTACTGCCCCAGTAGTAGTAATGAGCAATGAGACGTCAAATCACAATGCCGCACCTTCCAAGACGGACGAAGCAACCATTATTTCACACTTCGGTTCGCCATCATCTCAAACCACATAGTATTGCTTCTGCCTCAAGAGGGACACGCGCATCGCCTTGGTACATCATGACATGTGAGACTGCATGACAGGCCATGCTCCCCCGCTGATCGATCGGTAAAATCACCTCATTTTTACTGTACTTCCTCCGATTCGGTTTACATGGCATGCACGTCCTTCTAGGTTGAGAGTTTAACTGGCTATATATATGATGAACAGTACTCTAGCCTTTTAGAAAATGTATACTTTTGTAGAGTAGTAGTAGTATCGATGGATTGTGCCATAGAGCAAAACTTGAAATTAAAAAAAAGGTGTACATATAGAGAGCGCTCGTCGCCAAATTATGCATATAGTACTATTAAAAAAGCTAGTACATGCTTAAATGGGGTGCTAAATTCTATTAAAGAAATACTAGTATGTACATACTCAAGAGTTAAAGTAACGAGAAGAAATATAACATAGTTCTTCCGGGGGCTCAGCGCAACACACCCCTCAAATTAAACTAAGCACACATGAAATTAAACTATGCAACTAATCCAGTAGACACTGCATTAGAGCCACCATGAGCAATGACACTTCCACTTCACTCGGAGTCCTTGTCCACACCCTCGACTTCGTCCTTGTCCCTTTGCCTCTTGGCCGATACTTCTTTGCTTGAACCGCACACTTGGCTCTTGCTCTTCATCCAACCCTTTTAGATATTGAAACAAAGGTAGTCATACATTGCAGCGTAGTGGATGTGGTCTATATCTAGTACATTCCACTGCCATGCATGACGATGAAACATGTGATGAGGTTTCTCCAGTTTACCGTACGAAGGATGAACCATGGCTCCTGCCAGGGTCAGCATTGAAGGCTGACCACTGGAGGGCAGCAGCCAATTCTTTTGGAGGTCGAAGGGGTTGCCTACAATGAGGCCTATCTAACCCAGGACTCTTTTATCGTTCGTAAAGTCTACAGAAACGAATTTGACTAGGTTGCTCTTGAGGAAGTTCTTAAAATCCAGGCATTCAACGTCAGCATGGCATATGTGGTAGACCAAGAATAAGTCATGCACACAAACCTAGATCATGGCGGGCTTCTTCCTCTCTTCCTCCTTTAGATCCTTCTCTCGTCCCAGGACTATGGTGTACTCAACATCTAGCCCAGCGACCCACTCATCATCTGAGTTTTTGAACATGCGTCTGAAGCGAGCAAGGCATCCTTTCCCCGTCGTGGAAGAACGGGTGTAGATGACGTCGAACTCATCGTTGATGATGATTCTAACCTTGTACTCACCGCCGATCATGGAGATTTGGGACGCCATGGATTTGGGAGGAGGGTTAGGATTAGTGGAACTGCCGTAATGTGAAAGGACGGGACGACTAGGAGCGAACCGCCATACTATTTAAAGGACGTGCGGGGACGAGTAGGAGCGAACTGCCAGCGTGCGAACGACAGGGTAGTGGCTTTCCATTCTCCCATGATACGGGCTTCCAAGAGCCCTTGGATCTGAGATCAAACGGTTGCATGGCGTGATTCTAGACCTATGGGTGAATATCCCATCCTGGAGGGTTATTCTGCAAATTTTCAGCAACTTAGCAAGCGACCGTTCGATCTCAGATCCAAGGGCTGCCAGCAGCCCGTATCATGGTCGCGCCTACCACGACCGTCACATTGCTCGCGCGGTTGCGCCCTTGGAGATTTAACACGGTGTGTTAGGCTATCTGATGTTGGCATGTCATCACTTAGTCACTCATACTACAACAAGGTTAGCTATAAGGTTGGCTATAAGTGTACTTTTTTACTTCTCTCTATCTCTTTCTTCGTACTCCCTCCGTCCCATAATATAAGAACATTTTTGACACTAGTGTAGTGCCAAAAACGTTCTTATATTATGGGACAGAGGGAGTAGTATTTGTTGCATTTACCAAGGAGTGACCTCTTCCAATGAAATGGTGCTTAGATGAGGTGCTAAGGGCATTAAATGGCTTATCAATCAAGTCCCCAATGCATATGTGCTTATTAGTTTTTTGTTGCTAAGTTTGCTTCATTTAATTAGCTATAGTCTCAAAATTGTCTTTTCACCTAGGTACACGCGCTTAGCTCCGTTTCTTCCTTGGGTCACCAAACTAGTCTCTCTCTTCTTAATTAACTTGCCACATCAGACTTTATGCCTATGTGGCAAGCTTAGCACCTGTAGGAGCAAGTAAGTACTACAATAGTGGGCTATAAGCCTACTTTACATGGCAATTTTGCACATGTGGAGGAAGGAGGCAAGGAAAAAGTGGAGAAGTTGGCTCTCATGCAAGAGCCATCCTCTACTACATGGTGGAGCATTGGGAGAGGCACCTGTATGGAGGTGGTCAGGAATCAGGAGACTCACGCCGGTCATAGCGCCGCAGTTAAAATGATAATGGCAAGTCAAATCTTGGGGCCCCACCTGTCCAGCAGTAACTCACTGTCAAATCACACAGCCCTACATTTGCAGCAGCCTACTCCCTCATCTTCTCGCGTCTCTGCCGAACCGACTAGGCGGAACTGCCCCGCCTACCATGCAGGAAAAGCCCCGCCCTCGACTTTTAAATACTACTATATGTTTAGAAACTACATCCGCTTAAGAATCCAATGGTATACTTTTTGTGACATAGTAACTCATATTTAGTTAGTCAAATGGATGACCTAGAACTACGTGCACGCCCTATAAACCGAGACGCCTAAAAAACGAGACGAAGATGGTAGTTTAGTACGTATATTTTTAGATCAATATAGTCGGGATTCACCAAGGAGAAAAACCAAGTGGTAGGGTGCTCCTGTCGTGTTGGCGTAGCAACTCAAGTAGGGTCAGTCCGCACACGAGATGGCGACACACTTAACAGGACCCCTTTGGCCGACATGTGGCTCATCCACCGTCTTGTTCCACGTGCGATGCACCAAATTACAGTTCAGAGCAGTGGTTGGAATTGGAGGCACCCTGGTCATAGCGCTGCAGTAGTGGAAAATGAGCGATGAGGGGTCAAATCACAAAGCCCCACCTTCCCCGCATTAAGCCGGAAGGACGAGGCAACCATCATTTCACTCTAGGGCGCAAGAGCATAAAGAAAATAGAAAACAATGATGCGTGCGACAGCTACCTAGGGCACCCTAGGGTAGGGGTCTCCACTACAGATCCTTTTTTTGAAAGCGCCTCCACTACAAATCGGCTTCTCCCTCATCCTCTTGAAGAAAACCGATGATGAGTGCGGCGGTAGGGTTTGTAGGAGTACTATGACGTGCGAGGCCACGTCGTAGTAAATGGGAGAGGGATTGAGTTTGAGTCTACGCCTTAAATATGTGTGGGCCGCTTAGTTTTACGAGAACGAGCCAGCATTTTGGGTTCAGGGACCAGTGGAGATATAGTACGTACAAAAATTTGTGGACGTAGGTTCGACCGAAAGGCAATGATGCATGGGCCCTGCATTTTGATATACTTGGGGCCGTGTGAAATTTGCTACTCTACTCAAAACTAGTAAGGTACACATGCATTGAACGCATGAGATTTTGAAACCAAATTATGAATAAGTACACACTATAGCATGTAAAGCTTTGAGTCATATATGCATGATGTATGTTCGTTTAGTTCTTATAGTTCAGCTCATTCAAAATCAATTAGTTTTATAAAAATGTTAAGATTCATGGGGTTGTGCATTGTAAAGCATAAAGTAAAAAACAAATAATGGCAATTCATTTAGAAAAAAATTCAATTATGATACAGAAGATTCTAGAACAAAGGAGAAGTGCTTGTGTTTTGAGGTTTGTGCATTATGCTTAAGTTCAACCATGGAGTCTTCTAAAATGTACATGTGGCAGATCTGGTGGAATATTGATGATATCCAACGGCCAGTAGTGCTCAAATTTGCCAACTCTGCACTGTCGGATTATCCAGCGACCATCTTTCAAAGTTATTCGCACAATATATAGTTCTTGTGCCATAGTTGCATGTCTTGGAAAAAAGCTACTAGTGGCTTGTACTAGCTATTTAGGAGTAGAAGACATATACATGGAAGTTGTAGGGAAAGAGATGACATGGAGTATCTCAATTCCTATGAGTAGGGATTGGAAAAGAGATGTCATTTGGTTCACATCATAGGAACTTTTTTATTGAATCTAGAGATGACATGTATCTCAATTCCTATGAGGAGGGATTAGAAAAAGAGATCTAATTTGGTTCATATCATAGGAACTTTTCTATTGAATATACGCTAATGTTTATTTTCCTTTGAAATTATGGGACTATAGGAATCCATTCACATGAACCAAGTGGCTCTAAAGCTATAGAAATGATATCATGTTTATTTCCTTTGAAATGTGGGGTATATGAATCTATTCCTATGAACCAATTGGCTCTAAAGGAAAAAATCCTATAAAAATCATATCATATAGAGTTCCTATGATATTCCTCCACACCAAAGGATGGTTGAAGTTGCTGCAGGTGATACGATGGTCTTTCTTTGTAGACTCCTCCCCCATCTTTATAGTTACCTCTCGAAGATGAATGAAATGATATATACAGGTTATTCTACGTGTGCAATTTGGTACACAAAAACTCGGTAAAAGTTTGCGAGGTTCGAATTTCGAATAAAGCTATATGCACTGCAGTTTGGAACGGAGGGAGTATACGACAATTGCTAACACTCACGTGGAAGATTTGTGTGTAGGAGGAGTGGCTGTTCTGTTAAATGACATGGCAAAACTGACACTGTCGGATGCCGATCTAACGGTTCTTACGGCATTCGTCAGGAAAAGGCTTGTGGCGAACGTTTGTCGGATAATGATTTACGGACACATGCATTGTACAGATACAAGGCCCCTCTCACGCACACGCCCCTCACGAGTTACGACTCTCCTCAGTCCTCTCGCACCCACCGTCTATCTGCAGGTAGACGTCACACACATATGTGCTCTTCACACCCTACCCGCAGAACTTCTAACAAACAAAAGACGTCGCGCACATTTTATTTTAGCTCACACGTCACACACTTATACTATTACTCTTGCGGAGAATGTTCTTTGGGCATAGTATATTGTACTCTCACGAAGAGAAGCGGTGCACACACGCACTAGTTCTCTCACACCCACTCGCGAGTATACATAGGAGCGCATTTTTTTGAAGCTGGTACAACAAAATCACTCCACTATATATATAAGCAGGAGCCTTAGCGCTTGCTTTACTAGGGTTTCTCTCGTTCACTCTATCATGCTCTCCAGATCTAAGCAAGACATAGGTGGCCACACTCTCTCTTAGCTCACAGCTGGTCAAAAATCTGGCCGGACAACCTCGACCAGGGCAGGGGTGTAGGTGCATCATTCATGCTGTCGTCGGCGGTGAGGGAGGAGACCAATGGCTGCCCGCGTGTCCTGATCGGCGGCCGTGCCGTTCTCTCCGAGAGAGCGCCGGCTCGGGAGGGCCTCTGAGACCTTCTTCCTCCCTGTGGTATTGTGGCCAAGATGCGGCCTCCCGACACCGTCTTTGCCACATGCCGACGACCCTCAGCTATATATTCCTTCGAAACCTACCTTGCTCTACTGCCCCAGCTCCCTTTGTGTGGATCTTTTTCTACTTCTGTCCGTTGTTCCAAAGCCACCTAGACTTTTACTATTATTAGAGGTAAAGATAGTTCATACAGTCGACTCTAAGAGTTGGTTCAAACAGGGAAGAAAGTGGGAAAGCTGTAGCATGAATCTAGGACTTGGTTGTAAGAGGAAACGGGGGAAAGTAGTAGATTCTAGCTACCCAACCAGTCTCTTGGTTGAAAAGACGAAGAATGCATGGTGGATGGAGAAGGGTGGGGGTAAGTGAACCTATCTCTTGGTTGAAAAAGGAAAGAAAGTGACGGGTGTTGGGGGACAACGCAAATGAGAATGAGCAGGTCTAGATTTCCCGTGCTCACATAGGAAAATGTCACCGAGGAGATAAAAAATGGGACAAATGCAGACATGCTACCTGAGTGTTTGCCGCTCTCGGCAGCCACATCTGCCTCACCATGAAGCATTATGCAATGCCACATAATGTCACTATAAGTAATGGTCTAGTGCCGTCGATAAATTGAAGCAATGCCACCACCATTTTATGAAGTGCTTCCGTCTTGCTTTATTTCCCATGAATTGTGTTTTTGCAGTTACAAATAAATCTCACACAGCTAACATTGCCTCATCCCAGTGGAACTACACAAATTTGATTGCACATTTACTTACCATTTGCTACTCTCATGACAGTAATACTAATGCTATTGTTCTGCATGTTAATCTAGTGGCAATGTTGATGTGATGTGATGCTACTTACTTAAGGACACTTCATATTGTCAATCTAGTGCCAATTATAACACAATAGATGCTGCTGTTAATCATACACCACTGCAAATATCTGTCACTGTTTAAATAACCATATTTCGTATTTGCACAAACAGGGATGTCTGTCTCCATATCGGTTCGGGATGTCTGTCTCCGTATCATTTCTATCCATGCAATCAAAAGCACACACCTCAGTTTTAGTAGAACTGCACAAAATGAGATGGCTATCCCTCGTTGCCGTCGTCTAACCACCCATCTTCCAGGTATTCATACATTGGTAGTTACTAGGTAGAATGACCAACGCAATCTAAAAGAAGTAGATTTGTATGTTTTACTTCCTGATTGCAGTGTAGGGACGAGCAAAAACAACTGCATCCTAGTCCGGAATGCACTTTCTACCAGTTCATCCATGGACCAAGGACTAGCGGGCACGATTGCACAATGGTTTTTTGGACAGGTGTGCGGACAAGAGGCATTGTGGTGTGCTTATTTCTGCAAATAGCGGTGCTTAAATTTAGTGGAATGCACAAGAATTTCACCTAGTCAGTACACTGCATGGTTCAGTTTAGCATTCCAGCTGAGACCACAATTATAATTGGTTATTCTGGAATGAGAGAACCTAACCATGGATGGTGGCAACAAGAAAAAATCATAGTGAACTCTAGGAAATTTAAGCCTGCCGGGAGGCCCTTTGCTCAGAGAAGCCTTGCTTGTTTTTTTCCTGATTTGTAAACCTTCTCACAACTTTGTCTTTTGCTGTGAACTACTATATGTTTGTTATGTTCTATGAATCATTGAGATGTATAAAATTGCTTAACTTATGATTTTCAAGTTTTTTTATGAAGACGAGTTTAATGTGAGTGTTCCACATGAGCGCTGGACTAGCGTGTGAACGTTTGGAATTTACATTGTGGCCCGAGTTAACTGCATGAACCACTGTAACAAGATACATAGTTGCTTATATGTCAGACAACAGATTGTTGATTGTTAGCTGGTCGATAGCCTAGTGTTGAAGCGAGCTGAGCCAATGTGTCATGTTTTGCACAACTGCTTACAAGTGGGGTAGCACCAACAGTGTTTACAAGTACTTATGTATACGTCGGCGCACAATTCTCGAACGAGTGCTCTATTTCATCAAAACACACACTGCTCGTTTGATAAACCGTGACAACTTATGTCTTACCATGCCATATTCATGAAAAAACTAGTGAGGATGCACCTGTTTTGGGAACAATTACGATGGTTCTCACACGATTCACGGGCACACAAAAGTAGCAGCAGTTCCCATAAACGGATTCAAATAGAGTACTAGCCCAGAGGGCTCAATAACAGGCAAGGTTCAGATAATTAGACACAATCCAAACTACTATTAAACACTAGCTGGGGCAACTATTTCATGCCTCAATCTAATTTGGGCTGGACACAAAACGGACCTTGCCATGAACATCATCGAGGACGTCCTGCAGCAGCTCAATCCTGTGAACCTTCATGAAGACAACCTTGTGTCCTTGCCACTGATAAACTTGTTTGTGGAGGCATGCCACGTCATCTTCCTGCGTAAGCTTGACAAGAACAATATGCCTCACAAACGAAGGAGTAGCTTTGAACTTCTTGTGCTTCAGTACACCCTGGACAACACGCCTGACAACACTGAGGCTGGAATACAACTCTTCATTTGTATAACCGCAAATGGCTTCCAGGATCAAACAGCCTAAGAACTCTATTTTCCCAGTGCGTATAATCAGGTCATCCGCCTCATAGCGAGTGACATGTACGACCACACAATCCTTGTCTACATCAGGGCTCTAATTGAAATAGAAACAAATTTTGAATTACTTTCCAGTATAAGAAACACAAGTTATTTAAACCACTATGTATAGCATCGCATCGAAGCTAATAAAATTTTGCATTATTCATCACCACATACTTAGATGAAAAACCACAATCGAGATCGACAAAGAAGAAAATCACCTTGG
>NC_041393.1:490193246-490194203 GCF_002162155.2 Triticum dicoccoides
GTGAGCGTATCTGGGGTTGGCTCGGTGGCTGCCTCCATCTTCTTGTAGCTCTCTGTCTTGCGGGGATCAGCCTCCCGCATCTGCTACAATATCAGGAGATCTTTGCCTGGTTCTCCATGGTCCATCATGAAACTGACGAATACTAGGAGACCACTAAAAGGGAAACACAATCGCAATGATAATGAAACAAAAAAATAGAGTGAGGATCGGTTACTGCTTTGCAAAAGTTTTTTTTCTCTGAACAAAAATATACCAACATCATGGATCCGCTTACCTTCCCTTCGTTGGGAGAGAAGAACAGTGGCAGATGCGAGTGTTG
Source organism: Triticum dicoccoides (assembly GCF_002162155.2). Taxonomy (NCBI): domain Eukaryota; kingdom Viridiplantae; phylum Streptophyta; class Magnoliopsida; order Poales; family Poaceae; genus Triticum; species Triticum dicoccoides. Next base: position 490,193,566 of record NC_041393.1, read on the forward strand.
CCTTTCTTGAAGACGGTGAGGGAGAAGGGGATTCAGCAAATAGTGAAATGATGGTTGCTTCGTCCATCAAACTTAGACCGCGGGGAGGTGGGGTTTTGTGATACGATGGCTCGTTACTGCCGCGCTACGACCGGGGTGACTCTCCGCCTGCATAATGCACTACAAAAGAAAATACACATCCATGACATTTTGGGCCGAACAAATTTTTTTCCTGTCATACATATGACACTTCTATGACGATAATTGTGACAAAACCTGGTATCATCATAGATGTGGTGGGATCCTACTTCTATGACAAAAAATCATGACAAAAAATGGGCTTTTCATCCTAGGCGGGCCGGAGACGCAGCTGCATGACATTCTTTGGGCCGTCCATGACGGAAAAAACCGTGGTAGAAGCGAGGGCGAGGAAAATTTCGGGGAGTTCCCGGTTACGGTGGGTGGTCGAGGCCGAGAGATGCGCGTTTCTGGTACACGTACGCGCATGTGTGTGAGGCATTGGCTCTAACTTAACCCGAGCGAGGCGTTGGGCTCTAACTGAACCCGAGCGATTGCACTGCAGGCTACGGGTTACTGAACCCGAGCGATCGATTCCTTCGCTACTACTGCTAACTGAAGCCGATCGATGCTGCCTCTCT
>NC_041393.1:490194516-490244130 GCF_002162155.2 Triticum dicoccoides
ATCGATCGAGCTGGTTGGGGCTGGATGAACAGGACCCCGTGGAGGGCTGGATGAACAGGACGACCCCGTGGAGGGTTGGATGAACAGTAGACGGTGGAGGGGTGGATGAACAGTAGCCCGTGGAGGGGTGGTTGAACAGGATCCCGTGGAGAGGGGTGGTTGAACAGTAGCCGGTGGAGTAGCGCACAGTGGAGGCTGGATGAACAAGAGCCAGTGGATGAATAGTCACATGTGGAGGCTGGAGGAGGTCGACGGTATCCCGTGGAGGCTGGAGGAGGTCGACGGTGGAGATGAACAGTATCCCGTGGAGTCCCGTTTTGTGGTACGCCACACCCCTCCCGATGAACAGGACCCCCGTTTCGACCGTAGGGCTCCAACACAAGTCCGTTTCGTCCGTTTTGCGGTACGCCACACCCCTCCCGATCAACAGGACCACCTTTTCGACCATAGGAGGTCCGTTTCCTCCGTTTTGCGGTATGCCACACCCCTCCCGATGAACAGGATTCTGTTTCGAAAGTGGCCGGTCGAACACAAGGTCGTTTCCTCCGTTCTGCGGTACGCCATGCCTCGTTTCCATCGACTGTTCCGTCCAAGCCCTCCCGATGAACATGACCACGCATTCCGTTCCGACCCAGCCGGTTGGCTCCCCATGAACACGACGACGACGTTGTTTCTCTGTTCCGACACAGCCATGTACACGAGCCCTGGCCGTATGTATATATGCGCGAGTAGGCGTTCGAGACCCCGCCCGTATGTACACATACGTGGCCGTATTTTCTTTCTTGCGCACTGGCCGATGTACGTACGTGTACATGCTACGTGCGCGCCTCTACTACGACACGTGCGCGCCTCTACATCGACAAGTATATATGTACGTACACGTTCGCGACCAGAATGACAACGCTACGTACGCTTCGACCAGGTGGGTCCCGACTTTCAGGCACTTCCTTGCCTGCGAAGATGTAGCTGGTGGGTCCTAGCAGTCAGGGGGGCGAATCGTTTGTTTTTTTGCCCGGACGCACTTCGTTGCGTGCGAAGATGTAGCTGGCGGGTCCCAACAGTCAGGGGGAAACGTTTTTTCGTGAAATAAGGTGGCCCATCCAGTGGGTCCCTGCTGTCAGGTGGAGGAATAATTATTTTGCGCGTAATAAGGAGGCACTTCCTTGCTGCGGCCGTGGACCCAGCTGTCAGCCTCTCCACATACAATCCACTTCAGATGCATGTCGGTCGTTTACCACGTTGACCAGGCCGCGCCAAGAGCACCAGGTCGGTGGACGAGGGCCATGCCTAGGAAGGGAACGAGACGGGGGCAGGGAAGATGCGGCAGTTGTTTCCCACGCGAAGGGGAGTAGGACTGTACGAGGATTTACTGGTTCGTCTGCCGTCGCCGGAGAATAACAGCAGGTGTGGGTGAGTAGAGGGATGGCTAGGCCAGCGATGGGAGTACGATGGGGCGGTGAGGCCTGCGCAGCAGCACAGCCGGCCGTGGGGAGGAGGGAGCAGGCAGTCCCGCCGGCGCTTGTTTGAGCGGCTGGAGCAGGAAGAGCAGAGATTGAAGAAGCACGACGGCCGTTGGATGGAAATCCAACAGTCACTGCTTGTGCGTCAACCTTTTTTTAGGAAAGCCTCAAATCTGTGGAAAACAGCATACAACCCATCTGCCATTATTTCTAATAATTTACAGCCCATTTGCTAATTCTTAAGGTTTTTTTGGAGCCCATATTCTTTTTGTTAGCATTACAGCCCATATTGTGGCCACAGTTAAAAAATTATACGAAATTTTGCATATTTCGGTGCGGTCCGAACTGTTTTTAATCCCGAAATTTCGAGTCACATTCAAACTGATTTTAAAAATAAATGTATATCAATATAAAGTCCAACAAATTGTCCACACATAAAAATCAATGCAATTTAAAATCTCGAAATGAAAAAAGGAAATTTGAAACTAATTGTTGGTTTAATGTGTTTTAAAAATGTACAACCCATTTCTCATTACTGATAGGCCATTTTCTCGGCCAGCCGAATGAAGCTCTCCTTGTCTTGAAAGATTTGCAGCCCAACAGGCCTGACAAAGCGACTTACTTGGCAAATCACAAAAAAACTGGGCTGTGGCCGTGGACCCAGCTGTCAGCCTCTCCACGTACAGCACTCTTCCGATGGAAGTCGGTCGTTGACCACATTGACCACGCTGCGCTGAGAGCACCACGACGGTGGATGACGGCGAGGCCTAGGAAGGGGACGACGCGGAGCCGGGGAAGATGCGGTACTGGATGCCCACACATAGAGGAGTATGAAGGTTCACTCGTTCGGCTGCGGTGTGAGGCTACCGTCGCTGCAGAATAACATGGGGTGTGGGTGAGTGGAGGGATGGCCTGGCCAGCGGCGGGAGTAGTAGGGGGTGGTGAGGCCTCTGCGACATCACAGCCGGCCACGGGAGGCAGGAGCAGGCGGCATGACCGGCGCTGCTTTGGGCGGCTGGAGCAAGAATACCAGAGGTTGAAGAAGCACGATGGCCATTGGATGGACATTGTACGGTCACTGCAGCTAGAGTCGTTCATATTGACTAAGTTGACAAAGCCCTCCGTCCCCGTCAACTTAGTGGGCCCAACTGTTAGCCTCTCCACGTACAGTATACTTCCGATGGAAGTCGTTCCTTGACCACATTGACCACGTCGAGTTCCGTTGCATGCATGCGTCCATGGGCGTGGTGCGTCCCCACTGTCAGCCTCTCACGTACAGTCATCTTCACAGCGATAGCCTGGCCGGCGGTGGGGTAGCGCTTCGCAGCGATGCATGCTAAGCAGAGTCGCTAGCCGCTGGAGGCGGGACCAGGCGGTCCCGGCGACGCTGGAGGAAGAAGACGAGAGATTGAAGGTGCATGCCGGCTGTTGGATATAAATCCAATGGCTGTAGATGTCACAATCATTTGTTGACCAAGTTGACAATGCCGTGCGTAGGCTTCGACCTATTGGCCCACATGTCAGCATGCAAAAATGTGGCATATATTTAACCCAAGTTTTCTAGAATGTACAGTCCATTTACTGGGCTGGGTGAACAAATAATTTCGCGTCAATCAGGCCCATTTATATTTTCTAAGAAATCCCAGCCCATTTGCACTTCCTTGAAATACATGAATTAGCTGGGCTCGTTATATTTTCTAAGAAATCCCAGCCCATTTATACACGAATCCGAGCCCATGTCGAGAAGCACTAGCGTTGAGTGAGGACCTGGACCTGGAAAGAGTACGTATTGCTACTGACTGTTTGAGAGTCGTCCGGGAAATCGAAGCACCAAAGAACCTTGGTGGACATTGTATGGTGTTTCATGAGATCAAAGAACGAAGCAATTTATTTAGGGCTTGTCTTTTTAGTCATGAACAGCGTGAACATAATGAGGAGCCTCATAGACTAGCACGTATGGCTACGTCTCTTGATATAGGTAGGCATGTGTGGCTTGATGCACCACTTGCTCATTTATGTATCCCTGTAAGCATTGAACTTAGGCAATAAAGTGCACTGTGATTCTAAAAAAATGTTGGGCTCATTATATATATAATGTTATGTTAGAAGGAGCAATTAATATCAAAGAATAAACCAGAGAGGCACATTTTATATATATAATTAATAAATTAACGAGTTATTGCTCAAAATAAAAATGAGCGCGTTATTATTAAATTGGTCCCTAAAATCTTTGCAAGCTTTTGTACACAATCACCAGGATTTTCCTTGCCTGTGAGTCAAAAGCAACCAGGATTTTCCTTGCCAACTTCCGTTAAACATTTACTTTTATAAGTTAATAGCACGTGGGAGTTTTTATAATGTATATATAAGTCTCTATAAAAAATACAATAATAGTAATAATATAAATATATATAATGTGGTTAGAAGGGAAAACATAAATTGGACACAACATTATTATTCTTATATATAGATAAATAGAACAGAGACCTGCATTTTATTAAAAAATACATTGGGTTGCCGATCTTTAAGAAAAAGCCCATAGGCCGGTATGGACCTCAAAAAATAAGTTGAAACCACTGTTTCTGTATGTCGTGGGCTACACATGTTAAAATACAAAACCTAGGCCTAGCTAATACTTGTTCGCCCTCTGGAAAAAAATGATACCAGATCCCCAATCGAACTGGATTAAAGAGGGGGCCGGCGGCACGACTGAAGAAGCACATCAGGAGCGATTTTTTTCCTTCAATGGATGGCTCTCGATAGCGTTTTTTTACTTGCCTCTGCACCATACAACTTGTATTTTTAGCCTCCCAGTCTGTCGTGGTGGATCAGCAGCCCATTTGCTGGGCGGGCCAACCTACAGAAACTAGCACTCGATTTTTCATCAAGCCCCAAAAACAACGCAGTACTATGTTTGTTTTGAGGCCGGAAACATTACGACATGGGTTGAGCAGGGGAGAGGGGAAGACAGAGTAATAGAAAGATTAAAAAGAGCTGATGCACCGTTGCTACCCTAACAAAGCAGGTGCAATTCTTCTCAGGAAGAAGGTGTGCCGTTGACACCCACACGCCACATACCCCACAGTAGGCATACTAACAAGTTCACACACAAATACAACAGAACAGGTAAACATTCGTATCAAACTTAGGTTCACGGGACACGTTCATATTCATAGCCAACATTCACTATCAACAACTCAAAAGATTCATATATACACAAGCTCAGCATATCTATGCATCCAAATCATTGATAGATCACACGATAATATTCATGCATAATTCACAAAAAGATTCAGATATACACATGTTCAGTATGTTTATGCATCCAAATGATTGAGATCACAGCCAATATGATCCATGGACAAACTTTAATTACCTAGGGTACAGACTGGTAAATGGTGTTCAGTCGGAGGTACTCCTTGCTAAAATTAGTTCTTGTACGAGTAAACTTTCGAGTACATAAGAGGCAGCACAGACAATCTGAACTTTGCTTGTAGGTTTATCCTCAAATAGTGGCCTCGTGCCGAGCGAGGTTTCAGCAACTTGGCCACTACTTTCATCCAACTAGTTTACTGGCTCATCTTGGTCCTGTAGCTCGCCAAAATTCTACATTGCAAACGAGAAAGGAGGCAGCTGAGAAAATGAACCACCCAAATTTTTTTTGCAGTTCAACTGAAATGGAGCACCCTCCGTGCAGATTGATTAAGTGCCAGATGTATATACGCGTCAACCAACTTGTCTGGAATCTTTAGACTCCATGCCATATAGTTCGCTACCATATCTGCCGATAACCAAAAGGCACAAGTTGGGACCAAAGACTGGACTGTGTTCTTCTGGGCTATGTGCCAAGCAATATTTTTGGCGTTCACTCTCCTAATACTTGGGAGTTTGACAACTGGTTGACGCCGGTTGATACTCGAATGAATATAGGCACTTCTTGTCAACATCGATGCTTGTCTGAGTGAACTTTGGAGTACATGGCAACATCATAAGTATCTGTCCATCTGATCATTTTGTGCAGTTCTACTGAAATGACCCAAGGCAATGATTTTCCTGCAAGTTCAGGCTCCAAGTTACTCCTTTATAAAATCGGCAAACAGTAGCACAATACCAAATTACCAATACATGACAAGCACAATAATCAGGATAAAGACCAGTACCAACCTGTGTGAGGTAGCATATCAATTACTATTTCCTTTCACTGGAAGTCGAGATAAGCGACTGACAGGAAACAAAGGAAGCAAGCAAGCCGAGACAAAGTGACTGACATGAAGGGAAGGAAGCGGTTGAGGCAATGAAGTACCCAAAGTTTTTGTGCAGTTCCACCAAAATCGAGCATCCTTGTTGGCACATATATTGAGAGAGTGAGATTACTGTAATAATGGGACTAGTTGATGAAACATACACTAACAAACAAAAGCACCCTCATTATCTTAATGGGTAAAGTTAGCAACATAGTAGTCTTGCTTAAAGAGAGGTATTAGTTTATTTAATCAGTGCCAATTAGCTCAACACTCAAAACATTGCCATGTATCATAGGTTGCAAAACTTTAACGTGCAAAGATAAAGGAGTTTCTCATGACAGTAGCAACATAGTAGCACAATACATATATAGGTACAACAAACTAATATGGCTGAAGGCCTTAGGCTGGTACCAACCTGGGCAAAATATGCTTATTCAAGTAATTCCGGAAGAGATGATAAAGCACTCACTGGAATCACTCAATAGTATATATTTTTGTGCACTTCAAATGTATGGTTGAAATAACTCTTGTTCACCAGTGGTGAGATTATATCGAAATATTATCAAGAACTTCTAGCAGAGTTAAAGCACTGGCTGGGATACAGTTCATTGTATTCTCTAGTGCAGTTCCACTAAAATGAACGATTGGCACAACATGATCCCTGTTTGCACAAGTAGGAAAAAGGTGAAACCTTCATTATCTTAGTGAGAAAGGATAGAAAGACAATAGCATTATTATGTCATGACACTACCAAGATTCCCTCCCTACTCCACCACATGATTCACCTCCAGATACATATATACACATACATGATTCAGGATAGGGCGCTACTAAAGATTTGTTTAACTCTGACAGGAAAATTTGGCAGCAATAAATTAGTGCTACTTAAGTGACCTTGCAGGAGAGACGACAGAAGTGGAAGGGCTCCCTGGAGGATCGTCTCACATGTAAGGGAGACATTGCCGAAGCCCTTGAATGGCCTCGACTGAGGCCTCGGCTTTAGCAAGATCAACTAGGCACTATTGATCGTGTAGAGCTGGGTCACACATGCATCCAGAAAGTATGATGTGTTGTTAAGCCAAGGACTATCATGCTGCATTTCTCTATCTATCTCTACTCTATTATCTATTACTCTTATACTCTTATAAAAAACAGATTTGGTGATCTTGTTGTGTCAGGACCCCGGTCCTAAGTCACACCGATCTAGCATGTAACACATCATATCACTTTGCGGCCTCACGCACGGTACTCCCACGGGTGCCACCTTACCTGGCCCGAGACCGTTTGCGCCTTTTGGCTCACATATATGATAGTGCCGCTAGCATCCATATGACAAAGAACCCGGGCTGACATGGCTAGTCGTGAACCCAAAGTGGCACTAACTTAGAGGAACAGGCATACATGACCCAGCAACGAACGTGTCGGTCATCAGCGAGTGAATCCGGGCTGTAGCAGGCTAACAGGACTCCGGTAGACACCGCGTGACATTTCCCCAAAGGGACAGACACAGGAACGAAGAAGGACACATGCTGGCCAGCCTAAATGTTCCGGAGCAGTAGCAAGATACCAAGGCTCAGTGGAAGCACTAGGAGACATTTCCCGGTAAGAGAGGCTACAAGGATAAACAACTAGATAGTCAGATCCCATACATACCAAGCATTTCAATAACATACACACAATATGCTCGATATGTGCAAATACAACATGGCACCACAACATGACTCTACAACTCAAGTATTTTATTCAATAGGCTCCGAGGAGCGAGATATTACAAGCATGAGTCTCATGACCCAACATTTAGAGCAAACAAGTCAAGCACAAGCGAAAGCTTAACGTGTCTGAGTACAGACATCTACAAAAGAAAAAGGCTGAGAAGCCTGACTGTCTATCAGATCCTGCCGAGGGCACAAGATCGTAGCTGAGGTAACAAGCTAAACGTCGAAGTCCACACGGAACTACTAGCGAGACTGAAGTCTCTCTGCAAAAACATAAAATAGGCAAACGTGAGTACAAATGTACCCAGCAAGACTTACATCAGAACTAACTACATATGCATCATTATCAACAAAGGGGGTGGTGGGGTTTAACTGCAACAATCCAGCTTTGACTCGGTGGCTATCCTGAACTACGACTGCAAGTATCTCTTTTGAGGTGGCGCGCACGAGTCCACATATTCACCATATCAATACACCACTATGGATCCGCTCCCGTCTCCCTACGAGAACGCCATCCATAGCACTCACGCTTATCTTGCGTATTTTAGAGTATCCAGTTTCACTTGTCTATGAACTGTACAGGCAACCCAGAAGTCCTTTACCGCGGACAAGGCTATTCGAATAGATAATGTTAACCCTGCAGGGGTGTACTTCTTCACACATGATCTCACCACTTACCGCCGTTTACACGACATGTACTCGGCAACCTTCAAGCGGAAGCCCAGTGAGGGTGTCATCCACGACCTGACTAACCACACAAGTCTCTTGTCGGGGGAAGCTGATCCACGAACACCTATGGGACCGGAGCCCCTTTTGGTTCGGCGGGGGGCGGAGGTCGCACGAAGAGCGGATCGAGGCGAAGCACACGAGCAGTTTACCCAGCTTCGGAGCTCTCCGGAGAGATAATGCTCCTACTGCTGCTTGTCTGATTCTATTATGTTCTTGCTCTAGAGAGCTAAGTGTTTGCTGGCTTCAAAATGATTCGAGCCTTCTGGGCTAGTTGAACTGAGCCGAAAGTTCCCTACCTCCTCTACGTTGCGCATGGGCCACCTTTTATACGCGCAAGGGGTCACCGACAGGTGGCAACGCAGAGAAGGGTACAAATGTAAAAAGAGAGGTAGTTGGTACAGTTGCTTGTACAGTGTACTCTACCTAACCCTGACGGCAGGGGACAAGGGCATTAAATGCCCGTCTATGTCGCTTAAACAGTGCAGAAAAGGACCGTTAGAGGCGCCACCGTCCGCCACGATGGCGATCTTGTCAGCGTTGCAGGCCACCGCTTACCGCTGGCTGCACAGCCTTCCGCCACGCGTGCCTGGAGAGGCCCCCAGGGCGACACGTTGGTGGATGCGCTGGAGCGTGGTAGCAGAGTGGCCGCTTGCCCCGGCAAGCGTCTTGCCGCGGTCGTCGTCTTGTCGCACCCGGAAGCTTGTCACTCGCCGGGCCTTACCGGGACGCGTGGCGCGTCGCGGCAAGTTCCTTGAAATGCCTCGGTTGGCCTTCCCGGCAAGCTCCTCTTGCCGGGGTCTTGTCTTCTTGACTTGCACACTTGGTTCTTGAATGGCTCCAAAGGAGCCACGGAGTATCTTGGCGGTCACCCGGCAAGCCCTTGCCGCGGGGTGCTGCTACTGCCCGTGCACAAGTTCGGGGTACTAGGGTACCCCTATTCTAGTACACCGACAGGAGCCCCCGGGCCTGGGCCACACATGGTGCAGAGCGCTGTTGGGCCAGGCCCAAAACAGGGCACGGGCACGCGCGGCCCGAGTAACGCCGAATCTTGCTCTGTACCCACCGCGCTCTCCCCCAACGGCACGCGCTGAATGCGGCATCGTGGGAGAGATCGTGGGGGGTTCTTTATTCGGAGGGGCGAAACGTCCGCCCCGTCCCTCTTTATAAGAAGGGGAAACAGGGGCAGTTTCCCCACTTCGCCATTTGTTGCTTTGTCCTCGAGAATCTCCGCCGCTCCCCCCCTTCTTCTCAAAGGCCGAAAGAGAGCAGCGCTCCACCCCCCGTTGCCACCAGCACCACCACGCCGCCGATCTCCCCTGCCACTTCCGCCATGGCTCCGAAAGCCGACAAGGGGAAGGGCGTGAAATCGGCCGAGGCGCAGCGGCTCGCGGCGCTGCGGAAGGAGCGGGCCATCTTCCCCCCTCAGCTCGGCGCCAAGGAGCTGAGGGAGTACTACTACCTTTTCTGGTCGACGGAGACGCGTGCGCACCCGCGCACGAGGGTACTCCCGGCCACCGCATCGAAGCTGGCTCCAACCGGGTACCCGTTCTTCGCACTTTTCTTCTACTGCAGGCTCTGCCCGCCCTTCTCGGAGTTCTTCTGCGACATCATGAATACGTACGGCCTCCGCCTCCTAGACTTCACCCCCAACGCCGTCCTTACAATGGCAATTTTCGCACATTTGTGCGAAAACTTTGTCGGAGTCCACCCCAATGTAGCCCTTTTCTGCCACTTCTTCATGCCTCGGGTCGAGAGAGGAGAGCCGCTTGCCGGGGGGATCGCCTGGATCTCGAGAGCCGTCAAGAAGGAAGCGTATCTGGAGGGTGAGCTCCGCAGCAAGTGGGAAGAGTGGAGAGCGGAGTGGTGTTGGATCGTCGAGGAGAACCCGCAGCCGTTCACTGCCGTGCGCCAAGCCCCAATAGTGCGCGGCAACGATTGGAGTAGCCTGGCCCCGGAAGACGAGAGGCTGAAGATCGCCACCACCAGGATCCTTCGCCTTAGGCTTGCCGGGCTTACTGTAGGCGCTGTCGGAGCAGACTTCCTTCACCGCCGCATCGCCCCTGCAGGAGAGGGGGAGGCCCGCCTGGGAGTTCAAGAACTCGGTGGACATCATGAGGCTACGGCCGGGCCTTAACTTTAATTTCACCGTCCTGGAGCTGGACGCGATGCTCACGGAGTTGTTCAAACGCGACCCCCAGCACCCATTTACGTTGCCGAGGGGCGTCGTTCCTCTGTGCAATAACACTTCGCTTGACCGGATCTGTGCCATGATGCCGTTGTGCGACTCACACGGCATCGCCCCAACTTGGCAAGAACCTGCGGATGACGTCGTGCAAGCATTCTTTGACAACTTGGAAGAAGTGCCCGTCCGCGCCAACGAGCAGAGGAGCCTCACCCGTGATACCACCGACGCGGAGCTGCAGCACATCGCCACTAGGGCAGAAGAGGCTGCGGTAGCAGCTGTCGCGGGTGAGTTCGGGTTCACCAAGGCGGAGGCAGAGGCAGCAGAGGCGGCAAGCCTTGCCGAGCGCGAGGAGTTCGCCGGCGAGGAAGATCTTGCCGGCCCCGAGGCCGAGCCGAGCGAGCCCGGCAAGGAAGATCTAGAGCCCTCAGACAGCCTGCCGCAAGTGGAGCCCCCGACTGCACCAAGGAGGCGTCTCCGCAGGACCGGTGACGCAGCGGGGCGCCAGACGGGGCAACAGCCGCCAAGCCGCGCGACACGCTCCACCGCGGCAGGCACCGTTGCCGCGGGAGCGCCTCCCGCCGCTGCGACAACTGGAGCGGGACCTTCCCGGTCCACCGCTGCTGCTCCCGCCAAGCGGATAAGGGAGCACACTCCTCCGCCTCGTCGCACCGGAGGCGAGCCGGACTTCGACCTCTCCGCGCTCAGCTCCGATGACGAAGAAGAAGAGTAAGCTTTTCTTGCTGTCTTCGTAGTTCTTCAATCTTGCCGCTTTCATTCTGTATCTAACTTGCTTCGATCTGGATCTGTTCCTTTTCAGGACGCTGGCCCAGAGAGCAGCGAAGAGGGCCAAGGCTTCGGTGATCGTCATCGAAGACGATCCCACCGTGTCAGCAGGGGGCGTGCCTGAGCCCACCTTGCCGGATCTGGCCACTACTCCGCAAAGCAGCCCCCAGCGCAGCCCCCAGCATAAGTTTGTAGTTTACTTTCTGCTGCCGGGCGCGCATGAGTGCTTCTTTCTCTACTGACATCTTGACTGTCGATTTGTGTAGGAGCAGAACAGCCTCATCAAGAACGCCCGGAAGCTGGTCCCGAAGTGCCATCTGCTTCGACTACGCCGCCAAGGGAGGAGTCCCCGGCAAGGGAGCGCTCTCCGGCAAGGGAGAACTCTCCGGCATGGGGCAGTTCTCCGGCAAGGGACAACACCAACGACCCCGCGGCGGCTGAGACCGCAACTGCAAATCTTGGTACAGGTAATCCTCTTGCCCAAAAACTTCCCTTGGGTTTTTCTTCTTCTGATTTTCTTCTCGCACATTTGCTTGATCCTTCTCCCCTCTTCGTTCTTCAGATCCATCTGCTGCGGAGCCAATGGAGACTGAGGACGCCGGCGAGGAAGGCGCGTGTGGCAGCAACGTCGACGCCGCCGTTAAGGAAGAAGGGGCCGGTGTTGATGAACCCGCCGGCGAGGAGGCCCCCAAGGCTACTGGCGCAGAAGCTGGCGAGGGGTCGGGCCATCGCACTGACGGCCCTGAGGCCGCAGGAGCGCCAGGCGCTGCACCGACTGCCGATCCCTCTGCTGCTGCTGTGGAGCCAGGCTCCGAAGAGCCTCAGCCCGGCGCCTACTTGAAGGCCGGCGACGGAATCTTCATCAAGCTCCCCTGGGCGTCGAGCTCTAGGGCGCCGGTCGAAGGAGAGACTTTCGATGAGGAGCTGCTCGCCTCCGTTGGGCTGTCCTTGGTCGACGCGCCAAGCAGTAGTGGCGAGCCTGAGGAGGAGCAGCTGCTACGGAAGCTGCTTTCACTCTACCGCGCCCGACAAGCTAAGCTGGCTTCCCGGGAAGCACTTGTCGCGAAGGCGGGAGTGGATATGGAGAAGCGCGCAGAGGAGCTCCGGAGCACCAACCAGGAAGCTCTCCGGTCCCTGGCATAGGAGCGGGGGACTCTCGCAGAGGAGCGTATCGCCTTCCTTCTTGAGAAGGCCGAAGTTGAGGAGGAACAAAGGCTCGCTGCCGAGAAGCAGTCCGCGCGAGAAGGCGAGTTGGTGCAGCGGAAGGCCTATCTTGACAGCTACGAGGAGGAGCTCGTCGCGCGCGAGGAAAAATTTGGCGGGACTCTCAAGGAAGCAAGGGATGCTGCCGCAACTGCAGAGGCCGCCAAGAAGGAGCTGGAGGCGAGGGTGGCGCAGCTGGAGGCGAACATCCAGAAGAGCGGCGAGGAGCTTGCCGCGCTCCAGCGCGAGCGCGAGAAGGATGCTACTGCTCATGGTGAGCTGCAGGGTCTTCTCGCTGAGAGGAGCAGGGAGCTCAGCGCCGCCAAGGACTCCAACGCGGATCTCGAGCTGAAGCTGACCATGCTAACTCAGACGCTGGACGGCGCCAAGGAGCGGGAGAAGACTTTGTCAGAGAAGGTCAAGGCCGACGAGGCGCTGCTGGCGAGCATCGCTGTCACCCAGAATGCATTCAAGGAGACTGTGGAGCACTGGACCGAGGGTCTGGTGAACATCGCCGCAGTCATCAACGGGAAGCTGGCACAGCTGGGGATGGAAGACCTCGGGTACTCTTCCGACGAGCATCTCCAACCCAGCGCCAAGCTCAGCCTATTCTTCAAGGGCGTGGTGACGGCACTCCAGCAGCTTCGGGAGAAAATCCCAAAGCAGCTGGCCGACGAGTCACGCAGGATTTGTGCCGGCGCTCTTCAGAAGGTGCTGATGAAGGTGGCCTTCCGCAACCCAGGCCTCAACTTCACCAACGTCCTCAAGTCCTTGCCGCCGGATGCCGACGTGGAAGCGCTCAAGGCCCTTGTCGCACCCATTGTGGATAAGGTGAGCGGGATCAAGAGGGTCGAGGGCGATCGTGTAGACTAGGCCGCCCGTTTTATCTTGTTTTCCCTTGTCGCTGCTGATCATGTTATGAAAACCGTCTGTTAGAGCTGCGACAAGTCATCTTGTAATATAACTATATTTCTGGTATTGATTGCGACGTTATTTCCTTTACTAGATTCCTTCCTTTGTATGTTTTTACCCTACGCTTTTAGGAAACTTGCCGGCGCAGGCACCTGAGCCGCGAGCGCTGAGTGCGGGACTTCAGCAGCCTGCTGGCGGTGCCGCCTCCGACAAGAAACCTTGTCGCGACTAGTTGCAGCACACTTAAGTTGTTGAGTGGACTCAAAACAAAGTAAGGGCGCAACTAGCTACGAGTTGGTTCCTCCGCGCACAGGTTTTCCATACAAAGCACGGTCGTTCAAGGAAGATAACTTAAAATTAATTAAAACTAATTGCTCAAGCTTTGGCAACTTAGCTTTTCTGTTGTTTGCTTCCCGGCATGGTGAAACTTCTTTGAACGATGCCCTGTCCACACCATAATCCTCTCCTTTCCCCCCCCGGTGAACTTGTGCGCGAGGGAACCTTCCTTTCCTTTGCAGAGAAAAAGAAAGAAGAGAAAATAATGATATGGAGCCTTATGGCTCGTTATTGCTTACCGGGGATAGGTTCTGCACAAAGTGTCAGATAAAGCATGCATATGTAGAGTAAAAAGCATGAAATTGACAAGATGTGCGAAGCACATGAGCTTTACTGATGCACGGGATCTGCGCCCGGCTTTGTACAAAGGATTACATGCAGCAGCGGCAAGACTTGTACAAAAGGTGGTTGCCGGAACAGGTTCCGACAACCGCGCCCTACGGGTAAAACTTACAAAGATGCTCAATGTTCCAGGAGTTGCTCACCGGAATGCCATCTTCGGTCTCAAGGCGGACAGCGCCAGGCGTAGTGACTCGTTTCACCCGGTAAGGGCCTTCCCACTTCGGCGTCAACTTGTTGGAATTCTTGGCGTATTAAACACGCCGAAGAACAAGGTCGCCTTCCTCGAAGCTTCTAGCATTAACTTTGCGGCTATGGTAGCGACGCAAAGCTTGCTGGTATCGATCAGCTCGTGCCGCAGCCTGAAGACGATCCTCCTCGAGGAGCAGCGCGTCATCCTGTCGCAACTGCTCTTGCTCAAGCCATCATAAGCGAGCACTCGAGGCGACCCGTATACGAGTTCCGTGGGGAGAACTGCCTCTACTCCATAGACTAGAGCAAAAGGTGTCTGTCCAGTGGCTCGATTTGGCGTCGTTCTGATCGACCAAAGAGCCGCCGGTAGCTCCTCGATCCAGTTTCTTCCGCACTTGTGCAGCCTGTCGAAAGTCCTGGTCTTGAGCCCGCGCAACACTTCTGCGTTTGCCCTCTCCGCTTGACCGTTGCTTCTCGGATGAGCAACAGAAGCGAAGCAGACCTTGGCGCCAAGATCTTGGACGTACTGCATGAAGGTGCGGCTCGTGAATTGCGTGCCATTGTCGGTGATGATCCTGTTAGGTATCCCGAAACGGCAAACAATTGACCTGAAGAACTTGACTGCTGACTGTGATGTCACCTTCCTCACTGGTTCCACTTCCGGCCACTTCGTGAACTTGTCGATTGCGACGTACAAGTACTCGAAGCCCCTGACAGCTCGGGGGAAGGGGCCGAGGATATCGAGCCCCCAGACCGAAAATGGCTAGGATAAAGGGATCGTCTGGAGAGCTTGAGCTGGTTGGTGAATCTGCTTGGAGTGGAACTGGCACGCTTCACACTTGGTTACTTGTGCAGTTGCATCCTGGAGGGCTGTCGGCCAAAAGAAACCTTGCCGGAAAGCTTTGCCGGCAAGTGCTCTTGCGCCAATGTGGTGACCACATATGCCTCCATGTATATCTGCCAATAGCTTCTGTCCGTCTTCCCGGCAAATACACTTCAATTTCACACCGTTGAGTCTTCTTCTGTACAGTATGTTGTCGACAAACTGGTACATACTTGACTGCCGGGCTACTTTTTCCGCTTCTTCTTGCTCTTCAGGAAGTTCTCCTGTCTGGAGGAAACGGACAATCTGCTGTGCCCATGCTGGAGCTTGCGGCTCGACAACAAGGACTAAAGGCACATCTGCTGCTGCGGGAACATCCGCTTCTACGGCGAGAACCTGTGGCTCAGCCGGAGCTTGATGTCCCCCGGCAAGCTTGCCAGAGCAAAACTTGTCGGGAGCGTCTGCTTCAACGGAACAAGCACCGAGACTTGCCGGAGCAAACTGCTCCTCAACATTTTTGGTGTTGATCTTGGGGACCTTCTTGGCGGCGGCTTCGGGAAGCTCTGCCAGAAAGTAGTCACCGGAAATCAACTTTCTCTTCTTACTCTGTCCAGTTGATGGTGTCACGGATGGTTGAGTCAGTTTGAGCACAAAGATCCCTGGTTCCATAGGTAACTTAAGTGCGGCGCACTTTGACAGGTCATCAGCAATGTCATTCTGAGCTCTTAGAACATGTTCCATTTGTAGGCCGTCAAAGTGTTCTTCTAGCTTTCTCACTTCATCAACATAAGCTTCCATCAGTGGACTCTGATAACTCTTGTTCACTTGGCGGACGACAAGCTGTGAGTCACCCCTGACAATGATCTTCCTAATCCCAAGGTCTGCCGCGATCCTGAGGCCGGCAAGCAAGCCTTCATACTCTGCAGTATTGTTTGTTGCTTGCTCCTTGGGAAAGTGCATCTGGACTACGTACTTGAGGTGATCTCCGGTGGGTGCGACGAGCAGCACGCCCGCACCAGCGCCTTGCAGCGAGAAAGCACCATCAAAATACACCAGCCACTCTTTGGTCGCCTCCTTGACGGGGATGCTCGTCCCTGGAATTTCTTCATCTGGTGTTGGCGTCCATTCTCCTATGAATTCTGCCAATGCTCTTCTTTGGATAGTTGAAGTGCTTTCAAACTTGAGGCCAAAGCTTGACAGTTCCAGTGCCCACTCGACAATCCTGCCTGTTGATTCTGGATTTTGCAGTATCCTCTTCAATGGAAAGCGAGTGACATCTGTGATCTCATGTGCCTGGAAGTAATGGCGCAGCTTTCTCGAGGCCATGAGAAGGCCGAAAAGCAACTTCTGCACACCAGAGTACCTTGACCTAGCCCCCTGCAAAAGGGAACTGACAAAGTAAACTGGGCGCTGCACCATTCTCTTCTGCACCTCCTTATGTGTCTGCGCAGATCCATCTTTGTCGGGACCGGAGCTTGCCGGACCAGAGCTTGTCGGACCAGAGCTTGTTGGTGAAGCCCCCTGCTTGTCGCCGGATGCATCTGCCGCGGTTGTTGGCTCATCATCCGCCTCCCTCTCCGCCACTAACGCATCACTAACCACTTGATTGGTTGCCGCTATATACTGCAGCAACTTCTCTTGTGGCCTAGGTGCGACAAGTGTTGGAGCGGAGGACATGTATCTCTTCAAGTCCTACAGCGCAGCCTCCGCTTCCGGAGTCCATTTCATTGGACCTGCCTTTTTCAATATTTTGAAAAACAGCAGGGCGCGCTCAGCAGATCTAGAGATAAACCTGCTGAGAGCAGCCATGCAACCGGTAAGCCTTTGTACATCCTTGACGCGCTTTGGTGCTTCAATCTGCTCTATGGCCTTGATCTTGTCGGGATTGGCTTCAATCCCCCGCTGGGACACAAAGAACCCGAGAAGCTTGTCGGAAGGGACTCCAAACACGCACTTCTCGGGGTTCAGCTTGAGGTTGATCTTGTGCAGATTCGCAAATGTTTCATCTAAATCCTGGATCAGGGTTACCTTGTCCTTGCTTTTGACCACTATGTCATCCATGTAGGCTTCCACATTTCTGTGCATTTGCGGCTCAAAAGCGTGATGGACTACCCTTGCAAATGTTGAACTAGCATTCTTCAAACCAAAGGGCATTCGTACAAAGCAGTACGTGCCACATGGGGTAATGAATGCGGTTTTCTCCTCATCCTCTTCTGCCATGAAGATCTGATGATATCCTGAGTATGCATCAAGAAATGAAAGCAAGTCACATCCGGCTGTGGAGTCAACAATCTGGTCGATGCGCGGCAAGGGAAATGGGTCTTTGGGACAAGCTTTATTGACATCGGTGAAATCAATACAAAGCCTCCATTTCCCGTTGGCCTTGTGCATGACAACAGGATTGGCCAACCACGTAGGATGGAGCACTCCTCTGACAAGGCCTGCTGCTTCCAACTTCTTGATCTCTTCTGCAATGAATTCTTGGCGCTCCACTGCTTGTTTCCTGACTTTCTGCTTGACGGGCCGCGCATGAGGACAGACGGCAAGGTGGTGCTCAATTACTTTCCTGGGAACACCAGGGATGTCAGACGGTTGCCATGCAAACACGTCGACATTCGCCCGCAGGAAAGCAACGAGCGCGCTTTCCTATTTAGGATCGAGCGTGGCACTGATGGTGAAGGTACCATCAGTGCCGTCCTCCTTGGCGGACACCTTCTTGGTCTCTGGTGGAGCTGCCATTGCCTTCTTACACTTGCCGGTGGAACTCGATGGTGCATCCTCGACGGTAGCGCAGCACTCCGAAGAGGTGCGCTTGCCGGAGTGGGCGTCAGAGCTCTTGCCGGACTTGGTCTTCTTCTTCCCCCCGGGAGCTTCAGCGGCAAGTGCTTTGCGATCTGCTGCGGCTGCTGCTTCCCGGTAGATCTTGTCGGCACAGATAAGAGCATCCTTCTTGTCACCATGGACATAGATGACGCTTATCGGGCCTGGCATCTTCAGTACATTGTAGGCATAGTGAGAGGCTGCCATGAATTTGGCAAGCGCTGGACGACCGAGTATCCCATTGTAAGGCAATGGGAAGTCAGCAACGTCAAAAGTGACCCTCTCAGTCCTGAAGTTCAGCTCGCTGCCAAATGTTACCGGCAACGTGATCTTTCCGTTCGGCTTGCTCCTTCCTGGGTTGATTCCTTGGAATGTGCCGGTCTCTTCGAGCTCGCTGTCAGGGATCTGGAGTTTCTGGAGCACCACAGAGGAGATCAGGTTCAGGCCGGCCCCGCCGTCAACTAACATCTTGGTGACCTTGAGGTTGCGGATAGTTGGTGAAACCAACATCGGCAAGCACCCGACCGCAGTTATGTGATCAGGGTGGTCCTCAATATCAAAGATGATAGGCGTGCTGGACCATTTCAGAGGCTTGCGTGACTCGACGGGTGGTTCTGCTGCATTGACTTCCCGCACCCACTGCTTGAGCTGGCGGTGCGAAGTATGCAGAGAAGCACCACCGTCAACGCATAGGACCTCCGTGGCCTTCTGGAACTCCTGCTCGTCGGTCTCGTCATCATCCATGTCTTCGTCGTCGTCTTCATCCTTGTCGCGGCCGCGGGGAGGCCTGTCTCCTTGCCGCTGCTTGGCCTTGCCGCGGCGTCCTCCCTGGCCGGGACGCTTCTTGCCAGATCCTCCAGCACCCTCTTGGGCCTTCTCCTTGTCGCGCCCTCGTACTCAGCCTTCTGCTGCTCAACAAGCTGCTCGACTTTCTTGCAGCTCTGGAGGTCATGGCCCTTGGTGCGGTGGATTTTGCAGTACTGCTTGTTGGTGCCATCCTGCTTGTCGGCGACCGCCACAGCCTCCGCGGCAGTCTCCTTGCCGGAGCCACCAGCTTTGGCTTTGTTGGCGCCACCTCCGTTGCCGGACTACTCGACAACTAGCACTTCTTTGGCTTTCTTCTTTCTGTTATCCCGCCGCCGGTTTCTCCTTGCCGGGGCGGTATCCTCACTGTCAGATCCTCCTGCTCCTATGTTCTCTCCGGGGAGTCTCCTCCCTTCCTCAGCACGTGCACACTTGTCGGCCAGGGCATATAGCTCACTGACGTCCCTGATCTTGCACATCGCCATCTCCTCCCGCATCCTGCGGTTTCGCACGTTCTGATGGAACGCGCTGATTACCGCGGCAGGGTGGATGTCTGGGATGTTGTGTTGTACGTTGCTGAATCTCTGTATGTACTTGCGCAGGGATTCTCCTTCCTTCTGGGCGAGCAGGTGAAGGTCACTCTCTTGGCCTGGAGGCTTGTGGCCGCCTGTGAAGGCGCCGACAAACTGATGGCACAGGTCAGCCCAGGAGGATATGGAGTTGTCCGGCAAGTGCATGAGCCAGGATCTGACATTGGGCTTGAGTACCAGTGGGAAGTAGTTGGCAAGGATCTTGTCGTCTCGCCCTCCAGCAGCCTGCACCGCAATGGTGTAGATGTTGAGGAATTCTGACGGATGCGTCTTGCCGTCGTACTTCTCCGGTACATCTGGCTTGAAGTTCTTCGTGCTGGGCCACTGGATCTGCCGCAGCTCACGAGTGAACGCAGGGCAACCTACCGCGTACGGCAAGTTGCCTGGTTCACCGGGCGCGTGCATGTCAACAGAGGGCCCAGCGCGCTTGTCGGATTGATGTCGCGCTTCTCTTTGGCGCTCGATACGAGTACAAGCGTCTTCTTGCTGTCGTTCGTGAAGAACTTGGCGCTGATTGCGACGAACTCGTGGATCCGACGATGCGGTGGAGTCGCTGTCGAGGTGGATCCGGCGAGTCGGTGATCTTGGCCTTCGGGGTGGAGAGTGCACGGTGGTTGCACCCCCACCAGTTTCGTCGCCACCGGCTCGCGCCTGGCAGTCCTGCCGTGGCAGCGACGCGCTTGGCTGCCGTGGAGTGTCGCTGTTGGCGAAGCCGATGAGACTCTGAATGGTGGCCCTCCATTGGTCGAGCTTGTCTTCCGCAGGAGGGTAATCCAGGAGCAGTTGAGCTCGCGCTAGAGCTTCTGCTGGAGTGGTGGGCGGTAGTGGCGAACGGTGCGAGGAGCGGGATATGCTCGGACTTCTAACTACGTTAGAAGGAGCAGCACCCCGTCTGGGCGACCGTACTTCACTTGTGCCAGCATGTTGGCGTGCATGCTGGTCTTGAGCGTCCCGAGACCCACCAGCTTGATCTTGTTCCAACAAGTGTATGGTACTGCGAATACCATGACGCTGTCGGTCCTCCGTCTCCTCAGAGGGACGCAGCGGATGCGAAGACACCAAGGTTTGTGCAGCCTTGTCCTTGGACCTGGCAGCACCGTGAGCATCCTCGCCGATGTATGTTCTTCCACCAGCGTCAACCCCACCACCCGTTTGCTCCGGTGGCGGTGAGATCGACGCGGACGGAGCAGCTGCCTCCGAAGTCTTCTTCGGTGGCATGTTGATGAAGAAAATGATGATCTAGCTCGTGTGAACGCCGGATCAGGTTCACGCAATCTCGACGCCCCCTCCCTGGCGCGCCAAAGATGTCGGGGGAAGCTGATCCACGAACACCTATGGCACCGGAGCCCCTTTTGGTTCGGCGGGGGGCGGAGGTCGCACGAAGAGCGGATCGAGGCGAAGCACACGAGCAGTTTACCCAGCTTCGGAGCTCTCCGAAGAGATAACACTCCTACTGCTGCTTGTCTGATTCTATTATGTTCTTGCTCTAGAGAGCTAAGTGTTTGCTGGCTTCGAAATGATTCGAGCCTTCTGGGCTAGTCGAACTGAGCCGAAAGTTCCCTACCTCCTCTACGTTGCGCATGGGCCTCCTTTTATACGCGCAAGGGGTCACCGACAGGTGGCAACGCAGAGAAGGGTACAAATGTAAAAAGAGAGGTAGTTGGTACAGTTGCTTGTACAGTGTACTCTACCTAACCCTGACGGCAGGGGACAAGGGCATT
This sequence comes from Triticum dicoccoides, assembly GCF_002162155.2. Lineage (NCBI taxonomy): Eukaryota > Viridiplantae > Streptophyta > Magnoliopsida > Poales > Poaceae > Triticum > Triticum dicoccoides. Next base: position 490,215,373 of record NC_041393.1, read on the forward strand.
AAATGCCCGTCTGTGTCGCTTAAATAGTGCAGAAAAGGACCATTAGAGGCGCCACCGTCTGCCACGATGGCGATCTTGTCAGTGTTGCAGCCACCGCTTACCGGTGGCTGCACAGCCTTCCACCACGCGTGCCTGGAGAGGCTCCCAGGGCGACACGTTGGTGGATGCACTGGAGCGTGGTAGCAGAGTGGCCGCTTGCCCCGGCAAGCGTCTTGTCGCGGTCGTGGTCTTGTCGCACCCGGAAGCTTGTCGCTCGCCGGGCCTTGCCGGGACGTGTGGCACGTCGCGGCAAGTTCTTTGAAATGCCTCGGTTGGCCTTCCCGGCAAGCTCCTCTTGTCGGGGTCTTGTCTTCTTGACTTGCACACTCGGTTCTTGAATGGCTCCAAAGGAGCCACGGAGTATCTTGGCGGTCACCCGGCAAGCCCTTGCCGCGGGGCGCTGCTACTGCCCGTGCACAAGTTCGGGGTACTAGGGTACCCCTATTCTAGTACACCGACATCTCTCGTCCAGGTTTATCGCCTATTCGGGTTCCATCCGCAAGGAGATCCGGCAGGGGTGTTGCTCACGGCCCCAAACGATGTGTGAAGGGTTCCCAGGCCCACCTCGACAGGTGGATCTATGCTTGGTACACCGTGCCATGGTGCCTAGTCTGTCCCAAGCCCACCTGTACCGGGTACCACTTGGTAGACTACTAACACAACCTACAAACACCAGAAACTAGTTGCAACTCCTGGACAGAGATCATGTTGATTAATAAGTCGAGAGGGGTCGAGTTACCGGAACCCAATGTGTGGTAGTAACTGTTCATGGATCACAAACACAGAACTCAGTTCCTAAGGACGGCTTCAATGAGACAACCCACCATGTACTCCTACATGGCCTCTCACCGCTACCTTTACCAAATCGTGTTCACACACTTAGCTCACACACAGTAGGACATGTTCACACACCTCCAATTCATCCCCGACGAATCAGACCGGACTCAACTCTAAGCAGTAGCAGGCATGACAAACAAGCATGAATGAGTAGGCACAACATGGCTCAAACAACTCCTACTCATGCTAGTGGGTTTCATCTATTTACTGTGGCACTGACAAGTCATGCAGAGGATAAAGGGGTTCAGCTACCGCAACAACTAACAGATGAATCGTTGTTGTCCTAATGCAGTAAAAGAGAGCACGAGCGAGAGAGTGGGATTGTATCAGAATGAACAAGGGGGTTTTGCTTACCTGGCACTTCTGAAGATAATACAGCTCTTCATCGGTGTCATCGATCTGATCGTTGGTATCACGTCTATCGAGAGGGGACAATACCGGCATCACAGAAGGAAACACAATGAATGCAATGCACAATATGATGCATGATCATGACATGTCAATATGCTGTGGTTTGAGCTAATGCAACTAGCAGCAAGGTAAATGGAGTTGGTTTGAATCTAAGATTCAAATTCAAACTCCATATGTGATTTCTTAAATGCCATTTATATGATTTGTGCTAAACAACAGCTATAAGTTGTTCTAACATGCATGAAAATGGTACAGATGGATAGGTTGGATTTTTCTAATCATTTTTCATATATAATTTATTCCATTTGGAGCTACGGTTGAATTACTATGATTTTTAGAAGTTTTAGCTATTTTCTGGAATTTCCCTGTAATTCCAGAAAAGCAATATTGCGTCAGCATGGCATCATGCTGACCTCAGCAGAGTCAACAGGGCTGACCCGGGTCAAACCTAACCAGTGGGGTCCACTGGTCAGTGACCCAGTGTTGTCTATGTCACTGATATGTGGGGTCGGGTCAACAAGAAACGTGGCCAGGTCAAACTGACCTGTGGGACCAGCGGGGTTAATTTAATCTAAACAAAAACTAAACCATGTTTAGTTAGACGGTGGGGCCCGGCTGTCAGTGGCACGGGTCGGTGATTAGTGGCTAATTAAGTCATGCTTAACTATAAACTAATGACGCCACATCATCTAAACGGCGATTAGTTGCCTGTGCTAAGCGGGACGCGGCGGCGCTCCCCGTCCGGCCGTCTCCGGCGACGAGAGCAAGCGGGGCTAAGCTCTACGTACTCCGGGCGACGCGACATGTCGAGTGGTGGATGCGGCAGGTGCGGAGGCTGGTGAGCCCGCGAATCGACTGCCAGGTCACCGGCGGCCGGAGGTTGAAGATGAGGCCAGGGATGACGTTGCAGGGCTCCCGTGGTCGCATGCGTCAGTGTGTATCTCCACGGTGTCGTGGTGGAGCTCCTCACCGTGCTGGTTGGGCGGGTGCTGGCCTATAGCCACGGTTACGGCGATGGCGTGCTCTCGGGGCTCGCAAGGAAGAGAGGGGAAGAGAGAGCCAGAGGAGGGGGAGCGGTCCAGAGGGAGAGGGGAGAGGGTCGAGCGGATCGGGACGACACCGGGGTGTTCATCCACGCGTCCAGGGGCTCGGCGGCAAGCAGGAGGTGGCCGCGTTCGGTTGCGCGCTCGCCACGCACCTGCTTCTCCTTCTGGCAGAAGGTTGAAGAAGCAGGCAGCGCTGGCTGGGCTGGGCCAGCCAACTGAGATGCCAGTTGGCCTGGCCAGGTGCGCTGCACAACAGGTAGGTCCATGTAACTTTATCTCCCTACTCTTTTCTATTTAGTTTTCTGTTTTTCTATATTTCTGTATCTGTTGGGCTTTATTAAAAATAGTTAGGCACTTCCAAAAATCAAGAAACTGCTCAATGTCACTGTTTGGAATATTTCCAACAGCAAACATTTCAGTTTGTGATTATTTCAGCATTTAAAATATTATTTAGCAATTAAATGCCCAAATGCAAATACCATATGATTTAATTCAAAAATGCAGAATGGCCTAGAAAAATGTGCACCATTTTTAGGAGAGGTTCTAGACCAATGCAAAAATGATGAACTTTTCTGAAGGGCATTTTGGGTTCATTGAGAATATTTTTATTTGAACCTAGTTGATTTGATCTGGTGCTAGGGTTTGAGCAATCCCCATTTCAACTTAAATACAATTTTAACATGATGCACACATGAAGGGCTAGTCTAGTGCATACCAGAACTAGGGATGTGACAACTCACCCCCACTAAACAAGAATCTCGTCCCGAGATTCAAGCGTAGGGTAGGATGAAGGGGGAACACAAACTAACACAATCTTCTCGATCTAGGTTGCACTTCATAAGGGCGTTGATTCGATCACCATCTTTGTCTTGTCGTCTTGTTCTAAGAACTCCAGCTAACATGACAAGGAGAGAAGAAGGAGACTCTAGAAGGATTGATCTTCTTGAAGATCGAACAACTCGGGATTAACTCACAGAATGAGACATAACAACATCTCTCGAACTGAGACACGAAACACACATCTAGAGGGATGGAACAGATGACGAGGGCTCACTAGGTAGACAACAATTCCACACCTAAGAGGGTGGTGAACGGTTGTCAACGTAGCGAGGAGTTGAGTGGCCATTGTACCACAACGAGACACCTTAGCGATGGTGACTCGTAGATATATCCCCTTAAGTGGCAAAAAGAATTACCTTTGATTCAGAGATCATTGAAACTCTTTATACCAGCCTAAGGCAATTCTCGAGCGATCATTTGGAGGGGTTCGGTAGAATGGCATATCCGGATTAGAATAGATGATGTGGATTACCTTGTTGAAAACAACACAAGCGATGATTTTAGTAACTAGGGAGAAGCTCAACGGTAGAGATTGAGTCCACTGTTTGAAAAGTTATAGCATAGCCGGGAAACTGAGAGCACTATGCAATTAACGACGATGATAAAACCTAGCACTTGCGCGTTCTCTCAAGAACTTTGAGCATTTCCATATTCATCAAGGTTTTACCAATATCCGTGTCAAGAATCCTGGCAACACAACATACTGCCATGATGAATAGTGATGGACAATGCAGATGCAAAGGAAGACAATACCTTCTCAGATTTCACCTTAGCGAGGCCAAGGGGAACAAAATCTGGATGATCGACCGAGAGACATTTAGCACTCCGCTTCTAATGTTCTCCTTGATGTTCTACATACCACAGTCATAATTAAAGCATTAACATGGCCATCAAGTATAGGACGGACTTCGGAAGATAGAGATTTATAAGGAACACTTCTAGAAAAGTATATGAAATCCTTATAGAGAATATGGGCAAATTGCTCATTCAAGATACTACAATAATAGATCTTCTGGCTAGGTGTGTCGGCCACGACATCCACTTTACCGGGTTACAGAGAGACCATTATTATCGTTCTTGGGAAAAGTTCCAACCATCAAGTCTGCCTGAGATTCAGATCTGGTTGGTGTCAGAATATTCCAGACTCATCAAGTCTAGAAAGAGAAGTGAAAGTTTGCAACACAAATCGACGAGACGATGTTGCGAGATTCTCGGGAAATGGAATACGGTAGTAAGCTCCAAAACATGAGCTGGTTCTGCTACAAACATGTGAACACGTTGTCCCAGACAAACATGATCACATGGTGGTCTTACAATAAAACACTACCGAGTTCTGGTAGGGAACCATCATTGAGGATATCAAAGTCCTTGTGCACTTATCGATGAACTTCTTATCCTTGAACAAATCAATCAGTGGCTTGGTGTGCTAGGGATACGTATGGAATGAAGATGATCAGTCTATCAGACCATAGAATACTTCGCACGTGCATGACTGACTTGGGATGATTCCAGAGGAGGTAAAACAAGCCTTCTCAAATTCATGGCGGCAACTTGCATCAAGTGCACATGAATTAGAGGGACTCACTTCTTTTGTCCAAACATATGCTTCACGAACGGGTCATGAAGAAAATGCTTACACAAGTTTCCATTACTAACTTAGATGTTCAACATGAATCATGGAGAGGATAAAATGCTGCTGATGAGCACAACAACAAGTCATCGAGATTCCCATGGAGATGGAATTCCATAACTATGTAAACAAGGTGTTAGCATTGGTCAGACCCAGAAGATATAATGGTGTATGCTCGAGGAAACAACCACGAGTAAGACAACATTTCGAATATCGTTGGTTCTGACTTGATTTGATGATAGCCCATATGCAAATCAAAGGTTTGGTAAGACAATTGATCCAGCAATTGACCATGAGGATCAATCAATGAAGATATCATCTTTCTTCAACAAACACACACACACAGAAAGATATCCCTTAACATGAACTAAGTCAGAAAAGCTTTTATCTTCCAACTCTCCAAGTTGTTGTTTAGCTTGACCAACTAGCTCAGGGGTATCCCACACAGATTCTTGGAGAAGGGGTGGTTTACAAGAAACCATCTTGATCACGAACTCAACATAGCGGTTAGGTGACAACCTGGTAATACTTCCGAGAAGATATTCGGAAAATCACAAACCATCGATATGTTACTAAGCTCGAGAACAACCTTGCTTTTTAGGGCAAGACGATATGATCACAAGAGCGAGGGACTGGCACAATCCTAACTCATTGATCGAGGAGTGCACCGGAAATAAGGACTAGGTAGCACAATCTATCTAAGAATGATGATTCAATAATCAGCACGCTAAGAATGAGGTTGTTGTCCATTAACTACCAAGCAACAAGGTTGCTAGGAGTATTGATTTCACACATCACGGTTCACTTGTGGGTCATCCGGTTGCAACAACACGGAGCCGAGGAGCGAATGATGATGGCGAGAAGTATCACTGCATCAAGAATTCACAAGAGGTGGTGCAATTCTCATGACAATCCTGACATAAAGAAGGTAATACTTCAAGGTAGAACAGAACAGAAGCTGGATTCCATTTGATCTCCAGGATACAACTGCTTTGACCCAATCCTGGATATGGATGAGGTACTGGAGTTTGTTTCTCCTATTCATTCCGGAATATAATGGCTTGACGGACCACAAGAGTAGTGGCATCGATGAACACGGATGCATAACTACTCCTGACTATCAATTGATAGACGAGGTCAGAAGACAACTAAAGAGGGACAACCCAAAGGAACATATGTTTTTCTGAGTTGTGGATGCATGGATTAGTATGCCGAACAAATTCAGCATATTTCTTCCGGATAACCCATGCTGAAGAGGAAGGACTGGCGGATTCACAACTATGAATGGAGGACCCATCAAGAGCATTCTGGTTGCGATCTTTTGGTTCAAAGAACTTCTGCCATAATGGGTCATGGTATTGGAAGAAAGATATACCACGGACCTTGAAGATTATCGCGAAGGTTACTAATATTCTAAAGGAACTAGCAAACACTATCAACATGAAGTAAGTAGTGTGAGTCTCGGGTTCAGAAACCCAGGAGTAGAATGCCTACTAACTAAGTGGCATCACAGGATGCTTTCGAGAATGATGGCCAGAATCATCACACTGGGACACAGAACATGGCTAGATTACTAGGTGATACTCTAGACACCTAGGGTCATAATAATAGCTCCAACATAAATGCCGAGGCAACAGAGTACCTCAACTCACTGATTAGTGTGGTTATCCTATCCAGAAAGGTCATCGAAAACAGAGGGAAAGGATTTTGCAAATGCATCAGATTGTCTAGAAACCTGGGATGACTCGGACAGCATAACGGCTGTAAATGCTCGAAAAGATTTAAGACATGCTACAAAAATGGTGGCATAACCACTCGATCATCATAATATAAGGGTTCTGAGATCAACTATGAACATACATAAGATAGTAGGAACTGAACTCAAGCTTAGAACCATCAATCCTATAGGTCTACGGATTAGTAACACGTGATCCTGATAGAAAGAAGAGATAGCCTAGTTCCTTAACCCCGTCGGAAAGATATGATGACTCGGATCAAAAGGCATAAGATATAAGGAGTAAAAAGAGCCTTACGTTCCATCCCACAATCAATCCCCTGATATAACTAAAGAATTTCTAGACTCAACTTCGAACAGTTTGGCTTGGTAATCCTATAGGCAATCAAGCTCTGATACCAAAGCTGTCAGGACCCCGATCCTAAGTCACACCGATCTAGCATGTAACACATCATATCACTTTGCGGCCTCACGCACGGTATTCCCACGGGTGCCACCTTACCTGGCCCGGGACCGTTTGCGCCTTTTGGCTCACGTATATGATAGTGCCGCTAGCATCCATATGACAAAGAACCTGGGCTGACATGGCTAGTCGTGAACCCAAAGTGGCACTAACTTACAGGGACAGGCATACATGACCCAACAATGAACGTGTCGGTCATCAGCGAGTGAATCCGGGCTGTAGCAGGCTAACATGACTCCGGTAGACACCGCGTGACATTTCCCCGAAGGGACAGACACAGGAACGAAGAAGGACACATGCCGGCTAGCCTAAGTGTTCCGGAGCAGTAGCAAGCTACCAAGGCTCAGTGGAAGCACTAGGAGACATTTCCCGGTAAGAGAGGATACCAAGGACAAACAACTAGATAGTTAGATCCCACACATACCAAGCGTTTCAATAACATACACACAATATGCTCGATATGCGCAAATACAACATGGCATCACAACATGACTCTACAACTCAAGTATTTTATTCAATAGGCTCCGAGGAGCGAGATATTACAAGCATGAGTCTCATGACCCAACATTCAGAGCAAACAAGTCAAGCACAAGCGAAAGCTTAACGTGTCTGAGTACAGACATGTACAAAAGAAAAAGGCTAAGAAGCCTGACTGTCTATCAGATCCTGCCGAGGGCACAAGATCGTAGCTGAGGTAACAAGCTAAACGGTGAAGTCCACGCGGAACTACTAGCGAGACTGAAGTCTCTCTGCAAAAACATAAAATAGGAAAATGTGAGTACAAATGTACCCAACAAGACTTACATCAGAACTAACTACATATGCATCATTATCATCAAAGGGGGTGGTGGGGTTTAACTGCAGCAAGCCAACTTTGACTCAGTGGCTATCCTGAACTACGACTGCAAGTATCTCTTTTGAGGTGGCGCACACGAGTCCACATATTGACCATATCAATACACCACTATGGATCCGCTCCCGTCTTCCTACGAGAACGCCATCCATAGCACTCACGCTTATCTTGCGTATTTTAGAGTATCCACTTTCACTTGTCTATGAACTGTATAGGCAACCCAGAAGTCCTTTACCGTGGACACAACTATTCGAATAGATAATGTTAACCCTGCAGGGGTGTACTTCTTCACACATGCTCTCACCACTTACCGTCGTTTACACGACATGTACTCGACAACCTTCAAGCGGAAGCCCAGCGAGGGTGTCGGCCACGGCCTGACTAACCACACAGGTCTCTCGTCCAGGTTTATCGCCTATTCGGGTTCCATTCACAAGGAGATCCGGCCGGGGTGTCGCTCACGGCCCCAAACAATGTGTGCAGGGTTCCCAAGCCCACCTCGACGGGTGGATCTATGCTTGGTACACCGTGCCATGGTGCCTAGTCTGTCCCAAGCCCACCTATACCGGGTACCACTTGGTAGACTACTAACACAACCTACAAACACTAGAAACTAGTTGCAACTCCTAGACAAAGATCATGTTGATTAATAAGTCGAGAGGGGTCGAGTTACCGGAACCCAATGTGTGGTAGTAACTGTTCATGGATCACAAACACAGAACTCAGTTCCTAAGGACGGCTTCAATGAGGCAACCCACCAAGTACTCCAACATGGCCTCTCACCGCTACCTTTACCAAATCGTGTTCACACACTTAGCTCACACACAGTAGGACATGTTCACACACCTCCAATTCATCCCCGATGAATCAGACCGGACTCAACTCTAAGCAGTAGCAGGCATGACAAACAAGCATGAATGAGTAGGCACAAAAGGGCTCAAACAACTCCTACTCATGCTAGTGGGTTTCATCTATTTACTGTGGCAATGACAAGTCATGCAGAGGATAAAGGGGTTCAGCTACCGCAACAAGTAACAGATGAATCATTGTTGTCCTAATGCAGTAAAAGAGAGTAGGAGCGAGAGAGTGGGATTGTATCAGAATGAACAAGGGGGTTTTGCTTGCCTGACACTTCTGAAGATAATACAACTCTTCATCGGTGTCATCGATCTGATCGTTGGTATCACGTCTATCGAGAGGGGACAATACAGGCATCACAGAAGGAAACACAATGAATGCAATGCACAATATGATGCATGATCATGACATGTCAATATGCTGTGGTTTGAGCTAATGCAACTAGCAGCAAGTTAAATGGAGTTGGTTTGAATCTAAGATTCAAACTCAAACTCCATATGTGATTTCTTAAATGCCATTTATATGATTTGTGCTAAACAATAACTATAAGTTGTTCTAACATGCATGAAAGTGGTACAGATGGATAGATTGGATTTTTCTGATCATTTTTCATATATAATTTATTCCATTTGGAGCTACGGTTGAATTACTATGATTTTTAGAAGTTTTAGCTATTTTCTGGAATTTCCCTGATTATTTAGAAAATAAACTAAATTCCAGAAAAGGAATATTGCATCAGCATGGCGTCATGCTGACCTCAGCAGAGTCAACAGGGCTAACTCGGGTCAAACCTGACCAGTGGGGTCCACTGGTCAGTGACCCAGTGTTGTCTATGTCACTGATATGTGGGGTCGGGTCAACAGGAAACGTGGCCAGGTCAAACTGACCTGTGGGACCAGCAGGGTTAATTTAATCTAAACAAAAACTAAACCATGTTTAGTTAGACGGTGGGGCCCGGCTGTCAATGGCACGGGTCGGTGATTAGTGGCTAATTAAGCCATGCTTAACTCTAAACTAATGATGCCACGTCATCTAAACGGCGATTAGTCGCCGGTGCTAAGTGGGACGCGGTGACCCTCCCCGTCCGGCCGTCTTCGGCGATGAGAGCAAGCGGGGCTGGGCTCTACGTACTCCGGGCGATGCGACGTGTCGAGTGGTGGATGCGGCAGGTGCAGAGGCTGGCATTAGTGTCGGTGACGCCAAGCTTTGGCGGTGGCCGGAGCTCGACCAAGGTGGGGAAGCTAGCTAGGGGAGGGGAACGACGGGGATTCCAGGGGGAAAATGGAGAGTGGCTCACGTAGGGACTAGCAGAGTCGACGACGAGGTCGGGAAAGTGCTAGAGCCCGCGAATCGACTGCGAGGTCACCGGCGGCCGGAGGTTGAAGATGAGGCCGGGGATGACGTTGTAGGGCTCCCGTGGTCGCATGCGTCAGTGTGTAGCTCCACGACATCGTGGTGGAGCTCCTCACTGTGCTGGTTGGGCGGGTGCTGGCCTATAGCCACGGTTACGGCGACGGCGTGCTCTCAGGGCTCACAAGGAAGAGAGGGGAAGAGAGAGCCAGAGGAGGGGGAGCGGTCCAGAGGGAGAGGGGAGAGGGTCGAGCGGATCGGGACAACACCGGGGCGTTCATCCACGCGTCCAGGGGCTCGGCGACAAGCAGGAGGTGGCCGCGTTCGGTTGCGCGCTCGCCACGCACCTGCTTCTCCTTCTGGCAGAAGGTTGAAGAAGCAGGTAGCGCTGGCTGGGCTGGGCCAGCCAACTGAGCCGCCAGGTGGCCTGGCCAGGTGGGCTGCACAACAGGTAGGTCCAGGTAACTTTCTCTCCCTACTCTTTTCTATTTAGTTTTCTATTTTTCTATATTTTTGTATCTGTTGGGCTTTATTAAAAATATTTAGGCACTTCCAAAAATCAAGAAACTGCTGAATGTCACTGTTTGGAATATTTCCAACAGCAAACATTTCAGTTTGTGATTATTTGAGCATTTAAAATATTATTTAGCAATTAAATGCCCAAATTCAAATACCATATGATTTAATTCAAAAATCCAGAATGGCCTAGAAAAATGTGCACCATTTTTAGGAGAGGTTCTAGACCAATGCAAAAATGATGAACTTTTCTGAAGGGCATTTTGGGTTCATTGAGAATATTTTTATTTGAACCTAGTTGATTTGATCTGGTGCTAGGGTTTGAGCAATCCCCATTTCAACTTAAATACAATTTTAACATGATGCACACATGAAGGGCTAGTCTAGTGCATACCAAAACTAGGGATGTGACATGTTGTTAAGTGCATCTCGATGTTATGTGCAACGAACGAGCATCTTGCTAGTCTTCCAAGTAAATTAAGACTAGTAGCAACACAACAATACACCATCACTAGCAAGATGTCAGGATAACATAGGACGGTACGATCGTGTGATCTTCTTCATTTCCTCCTTCTTCTTCTTCTTCTTCTTCTTCTTCCTCTTCATGCTCTATTTCTCTTTCTCATCACCAGTTGGAGAAACCAAGTACATGATTGGCCTTCTAGTTCAGAATTGGTTTTGTCAGTGAGGGAGTACAAGTGTAATAGTAAAAAATAGCATTATTTTCTCATGGCAGTCAAAAATAGAGACGAACACATGCATTAAATATCATTCTTACCTAAAGGAAGGTTATCGCGCCAATATGGATGATGAGGATTGGAACACAGATCTCCCTTTATGTAGTCCACCAAAATGAACCAACTATTCCATTATGACATTCTAGTTAAATAGCACAAAAGTCACTTCTTTTAAGAAGAGTTTTGTGCAGTGCACCAAAAGGTCACAACACCAACCAGGTGAATTGGTTATCCCTGTTTGCACAAAAAGGTACAGAGGAAACAGTCAGAGTCTCAAACAATTACAGGCAAAAACATTTGGATAATCTTTTTGTGGCTTATAACAGTGGCATGGCTTCATTTTTACCAGGGAAATTAGATTAAGAACAACTAAATATTTGGTATAAGGGCATGGGACAGTGGGTGCACCAGCAGTCCAGCACCATGTACGTAAACAGGGGCATAAAGTGGTGATTCATAGTTTGTTCCCCCGAGAAACAAACATCCAAGAAACATATCTAGGTTGGTCCCTTTTTTGTTCACTCTAGCCACCTACTCCTATGTGTGGATAGCAAATCTAGTCCTGGTCAAACCACTGTGTACAGCCTTACCCCTATATTTCCCTTTTCGACCAAGATACCGGTTGGATGACCAGTCTGTACTACTTTCACCCCCTTTCCTTCCTGTTTGTACCAAGTCTGATGTACATACTAAATTCCCCCACCCCCACTTTGTTTCTTGTTTGAACAAAGTACTCCCTCCGTCCGAAATTACTTGTCATCAAAATGGATGTGTCTAGAACTAAAATACATCTAGATACATCCATTTCAATGACAAGTATTTTCGGACGAAGGGAGTACAAGATTCGACTCCATGAAGTAGCTTTACCTCCAACAATAGAAGAAAATAAATACTAGGTGACGTTGGACCATCCGATCGAGAGGGGCTGAGAGGTAGAAAATGATGCACATGCAGCGACGTAGCGAGCTGGGGAGGTAGAGCTAAGGCGGTTTCGAACGAAGATATACCTGAAGGTCATCGGGATGTGGATAGGTGGGCGGCGGGAGGCCGGATCCGCCCACAGGCAACAACGAAGGGATCGGAGGACCTCCTGCGTCGACGCTCGGTCAGAGATAACGGTGCGGCCGGCAGTGGGTCTCCTCCCTCGCTGTCGACAATGGTCTAAACGCTGCCCCTCCTCCCCTTCACCACTGGAGGGGGATAAGTCCGGATCTATAACCAGCGGTGAGGATAGAAAGCCAGTGTTTTTTGAAGGGAGAAAGACAGTGTTACTACCCCTATCTTGTTTAGATCTGGAGAGGATGAGAGTGTGTGAATAGAGCAACCCTAGCAAGCAAGCGCGGAGGCTCCGGCCTTATTATACGTAGTGGGGTAGTTTTCCTTTTTCACTCCATCAAAACAATCGTTTAAAATTGTGTACTACTACATGCTAGGTCGCGGTTTTTTTAGTTGTTGATTGTTTTTTGAGATAGCTACCTGCTTGTTCCAAGTGGTGTTACGGTGTGCGAGGTCGCACTTTTGTATCGTTCAAGTCTGGTGCTACAAGTCCCTCCATTAAATGAACAACCACGCCCTCGTAAAAATTGTGAACAAGCCCACGGCTAAAATTAGTGGAAACGTGGGTTGCCCCAATATGCATTATTATTTATATTTTCTACTCCACATGTCATAGACACAAAAATAATGTGTCATAGACACAAAAATTGTGGCAAGATTCCCTTAGGCAAGACAAAGTGTGTCTAACAATTTGAGCAACTTGGGTTAGGCAAGTGTGGGAAAAATAATGTGACAACATAAGACAAACATAGTCACAATCCAAACAGCCCCGTAATTTTTTGTGACATGCATGAAAATTTGGTTAGTTAAATTTATAGTCAAAATCTGGCAAGGTGCATCAAATCATCACATGCAAGTATCAAAAGGAAAGTCACAACATGCATGCATGCGTTGTACTCCCTCCGTTTCCAAATATAAGTCTTTTTAGAGATTGCAACAAGTGGCTACATACGAAGCAGAATATGTCTACATACGAACTAGTCCATTTGAAATGTGTAAAAAGACTTATATCGAGTGCAGTGCTTTGATGTGTCGCGTCAACTCGTACAAGACCGAGAAATTTGATTACTACAACGCCCTCTCCCTCGTGGACTGAGCTCCGGTGCCTTAACTGCACCTGCCTTTGGCTGCATGACAGGAGGGCCAACCACCTGTTGGGCCCACCTATCATAGACGCAAAGGCAGGAGCACTAAGTAGAAGCTTTCGCTACATGCTATACCTCCTGCACGAGGTGGATGGACATGCAGCAGTGGATTCGATATTGTAGAAGTAGGAGTAACATAATTGTTCGTCTTCTCGAAGAGGCGAAGAGCCAAGCACAACCCAAACGTGGCAGTTGCGAACGCTCGCGTGGTGCGATGCCTTGGAGAACGCATATAGTAGCCAGGCTCTTGACAAAATTGCTATTGTTTAACAATTAAACTCCATCATCCATTGGTTGATACTCATTCTGCATAGGTCCACATGCTTAGCACCGTTTCCTCCTGGGGTCACCAATGTTTATTTGCTAATTATTAGCATTGCTTGCAATGAACTAGCCATTGCAAGTCATTAAAAGCATGCACACCTCTCATCTCTTATTGGTTGATATGTCAAGAAACAAGAAACAAGGCAGAAGTTAATGCACCGCACCTAAGTGTTTTGGGACTATTTGGTTTTCATAAGATGACTTACACACCTAGACGGAGGGAGTAGTATATACCTATAAACCGGAAAGGATTATTTTCCTTTCTAGAGATTTCAACATGTGACTAGACTACAACGCGTGCAGCCGTGCAGTACTCCCTCCCTTCCGGTTTATAGGGCTCAAATCTCAAATCTCATGAACCAAGGCATTTTGCGATTGGAGGAATGTATCTCGTACTACTTTACAAAACTACCCTAATTAAACTCATGCATTAATTACGTAGTTCTCTCGTATTCCTCTCCACCTTGGTCGCGGTGCACAATATTGAGCACTCCTAAATGACTAGCCGCTCTATCTACATGCGGGACATTTCAAAGCATCCGGGCCCACGTGCCATCCACCAAATCATAGCGAGGTGCTACAGTCGAGACTCACCTATCACCCCGGTGTGGCCGTCATGACCCGTGATATCACAAAACCAACACCTTTACCAGTAGTGGTAAGGTGGCCTCCAAGTTGGACTGGATGAAGCAACCATCATTTCACTGGAATGCTCGTTCAAGCCCTTTCTTCCCTTTCTTGAAGAAAACCTCACTCCAGGCTACTCACTTCTGCCATTTTTCTACTGTACCGACGAAGGAAAGGTGAGCGAATCAGTTATGCTGCTATATTTCATTCCAAGAATCTTCTTTTTGCGAAGCACCGACCGATTCTCACATCCTATTCTTTTCCCGTTTTCATTGTGATTGTGGTTTCCTTTCGATTGCTTTTTGTTTGTCAGTTCATTGATGGATCCTAGAGCACTAGGCAAAGAGTTGCCGTCGGACAACCCACTAGAGACAGCGATCTCCAGGAAGCGAGCACCGACCAACGAGTTGACCATGTTGGCGGGCCAACCCATGGAGACGAAGAACTCCAAGAAACAAGCACTGGCCAAAGAGTTGAGGACGTTCGCGGACGAACTCCTCAAAGAAAGTTGGAAGAACAGCAAGGGCCCCACCGTGCCTACCCCAGGAACTCTGATTGCCACCTCTGTGAGGCTCAAGACCGAGTTTGAGGAGATAGTCGCCGTTGAGAAGTAGTATTCCCCCGGCAAGGTGATGGCCCCATCGAGGACGAGGAGATGGCCCCCGGAGGGATGAGATCCCCCGGTGAGCTGCACAAGGTAAAAAATAATGGCTAATTACCATAGTTGTGGTTTTTGATTATTTGAAATGTTCTTGCTAATGTGTTAGGGTTGTGCAGGTGCCGGTGGACGTCCTTGATGATTTCGATGTCGTGGCCCGTCCTATTGCAATCGCCCCGGAGATCGATTCCGATGCCGCTGTCCATCCTGTGGACATTGCCCCAGAGATCGATTCCGATGTCGCGGTCAGTCCTGTGGACATCGCCCCAGAAATCAATTCACATGCCGCTATCCGTGCTGTGGTCATTGTCCGAGAGATCGATGACAATAAATAGTTGGTCGCACTAATCCTTGAGGGTAGTTTGCATTGCCCTGTGTTTAATTACCAGAACGATGCGTGTTATTAAACCATCTTAGGGCTAGTGCACTGTCTTGTGTGGGCGGATCTTGCTACTTTTGTTTGATAGTGAATCATGCGATGAATCATGCGAACCCTCTCCTAGTTATGGAAACACATGTATCCTCACCAGCTTTTGATGTAATATATGGCATGCTTAGATGTAAGTTTGAACTGTTTATCATATCACCAGGGCTTGTTTGATGATTCTTGGTGTTAGTAGGCTAGCTATTGTGCGAGCTAGAGTACTTGCAAAACACTCACCAAAGAGAAACGTTGGGGCTGATGAGCTTGTGGTATGCTTATACTTATCCCTCGTTGATCGACCAATAGCCCTAGCTCCTAAAATTGTAGGCTTAGCGATCGATCAGACAATAGTCGACACAGATACATTCAGGCCTCATTTGGTTCATAGGGTAGGAAAATCGTAGCAAAAGTACATAGAACGTGCAACACAAAATCATAGCAGTGCAGAGACATACACCCTCCGTTCCAAATTAGATGACCTAGGCGGGCTAGTTTGGCTTAGTGGGTTTCAGTGATATGACGTGGTACAGTGTCGTCCAGTCTTCGCGTGTGGTAGCAGTATTGCGGGTACAGTAAGTTTTCTTGAAGAAGCAGAATTCAACGAAGTCATGATGGTTCCTTCGTCCGAACAACTTAAAGTGGGAAAGGTTGGGCCTGCGATACGACCGGGGTAGACTAGGATAATTTTGTGCATGGCAGGTGGACCAGGATGGTCGACGTCCCACATGTTGGCGAATGAAAGTATTCTTTCCTTTATAGAGGACGAGCAACGAGTATTCATTGTTTATTTTTTATGAAAGCTATTTTCTCCACTGTTACTCCTTGACTTTGTCAATGCCTCTCTCTCCTCTACATAAGCGGGGACTACTTGCTATGCATGCGACGGGCAGCTGGCGTCTTGAGGGGCCAGGGCGGTCAGAGCGGGCTCCGGAGGCGGTCCAGACTCCAGCATGGCCCACCTCACATTATCACCATATATTTCTTGGAGTCCGTGTGCGGTGGGCGGGCGATCTCTTCTCCCTCCCCCGTTTCTCTCTTCTCAGCCGACACCCGCCGAGCGATTAGATTTCGGCTATCGACGGTTTATTCAATTACAGTCCCACATGTGAGTGAAATTGCAAGACAATGCGTATCCCCTCTAGTGAGCGGCATGTGAGCCGGACTGTCGGGGGTGCGACGCGTACGAGTCGTAAGTGTGCTGCCTTTTCCTTTAGAACTTGCGAAGCGTAATATTTTCGCGCGATCGATCGATAAAATGACGAGGGCGGTGCTTTCCCGCTCGTTAGGTGGGATAGTTAGAGTGATATGATGTGCTACAGTGCCGTCCACTTGCTCCATTTTTAGGTAGGCAAGATAAAAATGGAGGACTGTTAGCGATTATAGCATGATAGTTAGGGCATCTTCAGCGCTGGCCCACAAATTTATACCGGCATCTATATGAACTAACCGGACCAAATTCGTGCAAACAAAGCAAATTTCAAATTAACCGGGTAAAATTCATTACATTTTGAAAACTTTTCCTACAAACTGGACGAAATTCATTACATATTTCGCACAAACCGTACTAAAACCTACTGTAAACCTAATCGAAATGATCGCCGGCGCCCGACCACCATGTCCGACCATGAACCCGAGAAAGCCGGCCATTGCCTTTGCCTCCTCCTCATCCGCCTCGATAACCTCCTCCTCCAGAGCACAAGGTTCTGAAGATTTCTGCCTCCACGTCGCCGTCAAGCGGCTAATCGGCCGCCGATGGTTACCCCACCAAGCTTGGCGTCGACTGAGTGGAGTAGCGGTGGCCTTCCCGAGACCAGAGCGGCGGCGACCTACCGTGTACTACTCTTCCTCGCTGCCGGCTGCGCCCGCACACGCGCGCCGGCTTCGTGGTCGTGGCGGCAGAGGGCGGCCGAGGGGGTGCCGGCGATCTCCTTCGTTTGCTCCTGCGACAGTACGTCGAAGAGAGCTTTGGAGCACGCCTGGAGCAGAGCCGCCGATGTCCCTCGTCTGCTCCTGCGACAGTACGTCCAAGAGAGCTTCGGAACGCTAGGAGGCCATGGTTGGTGTGGTGTCGACAGAAGGAAGGGACCGGAGGAGAATAAGTGTGGGTCTTTGGCTATGGCTGGGAGCTGGGGCTCAAGTTAATATAGCAAGCGAATGGCAATGAGCCGCGGCAGACGGATGGACAACTGGCGCCGGAGTAGGTTCGTCGGGCGTGAATGTGTACGCTGCTTCAGTGACTTAACTGCAGATGCATTGGGTTACTAACATGTGGGCCCAATGGGCATCTGGCCCGCATGTCAATGACACACCAATTGCACCTGCAGTTAACTCCGGTGAATGCGGCATTGACATTCTGGAGAGACCGTGACCGTTTCAGGTGGGAAGCGCACGCTAGCGATGGAAGGGGTTTCGGTGTGCAGTGGCACTAAGATCGGTCACTCACGGTAGTACATACTCCGTACCATACTACCATAGTACTTTCTCTAGCTAGGCTGTTTTATAGATTGTCATTATGATGGACGACATACATGAGCAAGGCGGTCCGAGTATGATCGTTGGTGTTGAGCCAGGTGAATACATGCTCGGCGTTCGCGTAGGCCTCCATCAAACGTCTAAATAGTAATGTCAGGCACCGCCGGGGCGCGCATGTGATGGGCTCGCTGTTTGCGTTGCGCCATGAGCAGGACTTTGATTTAGAGAGCGACGTGCGTGCATTAGCATGCTTTGACAGCATGAGCGTGAGTGTCTGACGTGAAGTATTTCATTTTCATTTGGCTGACGAGGGTGCGTTGCAGCGACGAGTCCGTGGTTTGATTCCCCACATACGCATAATTTTGGTTTTTACAGTATTTCTTTCTCCATTGACGGTAGGCCCGCATAGATAGCTAAAGAACATGAGCTGATGAGGCGCATGCAGACTATTTGACTGGTCAACCAGACAAATACGAAGCTATACGCTGAGCCAGTGACCGTATAATCACCATATCTCATATACAATGATCAAAGTGAGCTATCAAGACAAGTTCGATGACCGCCAATGCATTTTACTCAGTAATAAATGACAAGGATTGAAGAGGAATCCAAATTTGCTTCGTCTTCTGTCCTTGAGCTCTTGAAAAACCAATGCACTATACGGTTGCCCAGCCACTCCACACCAGAGCTCTCACCAAGCGTTGTTCATGCCACCACGCTGCACACTAACCGGTAAGGCAGCGATGGCATCCCGCCATGCCGAGTTCCTCGCTTCCCACGACCGCACACAAAATGGTAGGGAAGCGATGGCATCCCGCCGTGCCGAGTTCATCGCCGCTCGCGACCTCACAACTATGTGGGAGGAATTTGAAGATGCCAAGGCTGAATGGGTGGTAGAGCAAGAGGCGGCCAAAGCCGCACAGAGGGAGCGGAAAAGTTAGAAAGGACTCAAGAAAAGTGAGGCCCGCTGCCGCAAGAAAGAAAAGGACGCACGCGCTACTGCAGAGAGGTCGGCGGAGATCCAAGCTCGGTGGGGTGTCGCCGACAAAGCCGGGAAGGAGAACGATGGCATCTGGCCAGCATGTGAGAAGTAGTAGTACTAGTAGTTAGTGTGTGTGTCTGTGTCTGAGTATGAGCATGTACCAGTACTACTAGTTACTACTGTAGTTTTTAGAGCAAATTGCCAGTACATTAGCCTAGACTAAATGGAAAAATTCATATCCTATGCATCAAATGGCATCTCTTTCTCTATAGAAATTGAGATGCATGTCATCTCACCTCCTATGATTTTCATATTCCTATAAAATTCCTATCCTATGAACGAAAGGAGGCCTCTATTGGAGTAACTACTATAGCTAGCAGTACTGCTGGTATAGTAGTTTTCTTCAAGAAGCGGAATTCAAGGAAGTCATGATGGTTCCTTCGTCCAAGCAATTTCAAAGTGGGAAGTGGGCCTGTGATTTTACGGCTCATTAGTCATTGTTACTGCGGCGCGACGACCTGGGTGACTCTCCCTTGGAGTTCTGTGTGCATGGAAAGTGGACCAGGATGGTCGACGTCCCACATGTTGGCGAATGGAAGTATTCTTTCTGATATCGAGGGGCAAGGAAACTGCGTGGTATAGTATCACTGCTGATTGGTTCACAAAAAATAGTATCACTACTGATTTATAATTATTTTTTATTTCTGATGAATGCTAGCGTTTCAACTCTTACGACGAAGGGTGCCAAACATGACACGTGCTGGATGTCCCACACGTCAGCAAAAGGAGTGGGACATGAACAGCGTGGTAGAGCCCAGCGTAAAAAGATAGCATGGTAGAGCGTCTCCACTTCTTCCACTTCTGGGTCAGAGACCACACGTAGTAGTACTTAGTGGTATGAACGATACAAAGTGCAACCTGGAGAGAAAGAAACGTCTAGTTGGAAGGTCTCGGGGCATACACGTAAACAAATATAAAAGTTAATATGTGCCTCCAACTAATATAGTAGTAGCAGAGTACTTAGGCACGTACTCCATAACATCACCGTGCATTGCACGTACAACATTTAGTGGTAGTACGTAGTAATAGACAAATGCCACCCAAGAGTTCCCTTCTCGACCCACTTATGGGTATTTGGTAGAGTGTATGGAGGGTGCATGAGTCCACACTAGTTTAGCACAAATACACTAGAAGCATGCATGAAGAGAGCATGCATGAAGAGGGGTGTTGTGTTGAGCATGCATGAAGAGGGGTGTTGAGTTGAGCATGCATGAAGAGGGAACAACTATGCTGAGACGAGAACGCAACCAAACACACCCTATATGCCACGCATGTTCATACTATTTGTGCCTTTCTACTTCACTTACTGCGCTACATTACTCAGGTTCGTACGTCCACTCCTGGGTACATGTATGTCTCGTAGTTCCAGTCCCACGTGTTCTTCATATAGATGGAATGATCCTTGCATAACACGTGCATCTTGATGCTAGATGTCTCGTGTGTTGGCAAAAGGATGAACAAAGCTCACGTAAAAAAATAGAGTGGAAGAACATAGATTCCGTACGACCGAGAAGGAGAAAGGAACCTCGTGGTGGAGCGTCTGCACTCATAATATTTAATATTATTCAACGATATAAAATTAACCAATCATCTCCATAGTGGACTGGAAGAGTACGAAACACGGCAGCCCAGTGTAGTTACATCATACTAGTACATGGCTAACCCACGCTATCACCATATTTCTTGGCTTCCGTGTGACACCTATCTCTAGTAATCCAGCAGCTTGTATCGTTTCTTCCTCCTCGTCTCTATCAAAGTGCGGCGGGCTGGCGTTTTTGCTGTCTATTGAGGTCGGTTAACTCATCACATGTTAGCGACATGCCAAGAGCATTCTAAAAAAATTTCCTTTCACGTTCCGTTTTCAAAAATAAAAAAAATCCTTTCACGTACGAATTTGCCTGTATGCTTTGAGCAACTTGCATGTCCTATACTGCTCCTGTTTGATACTCTAACTTAGCTAGAGGTTAGACTAACTCATGACTAACCCTGAACTAACTGTAGCCAAAGAGGTGTTTGGGTGACAGGGTTAGATTGACAATAAATGCACTTGATGGAGGGACAAAAGTGATTTTTCAGTGGTCCCAATGAGAACTATCTCCAGTTAGCACCTCTTGGGTGGGATAGTTTTTTTTGGTGGGTTCGGTGCAACTTGCTCCAATTTAAACCCTCATGCTTGGATACTTTAGGGCTATTTGAGCCCCAACTAGCTCAAACTAACTCTAACCCATGGATCCAAACAGGGCCTATGGCCAGTCTCGACGCGGAGCAGTCACGTGCACCGGGAAGCGGCGCTCTCTCGGCCGTCGTGCCACTTCAAAGCCGGCGCCAGTGAGAGGTCGCCTCCGCTCTGGCCGAGCATTAATGCGGCACTAACGCACCAGGGCGACGCTGACCGTTTCACGCGGGAAGCGCGCGCTCGCAAGGGAGTATAGGTTTTGAACCGTTTCAGGTGTAGTACTGGTAGTTTGCAAAACTACTCAATTATTGCACTTAGTTTCCTAACAAATTGTGGTAAAAAACGTTACTCCACCGCCCGCTTCCCTTCTCCTTCCTCTTCCACCGCCCTCGCACGTTCGCGGGAAGCGACCGGTCAACCCTTATATAGGAGTGCTAGCACAAAAAGATGCATGCATGACCACTAAAATTTCCATATTAAAGCGCCGCTCCGGCGGGAGTATGGCATATGTTGTTACCTTCAGCCAGGCCATGGCTACCGGGCGACGGTGACCAGAGAAGAGGCGGTGGGAGGGGAATGAATGCACCTACTGTTTGGGTTCGCCTTCCAGCTTAAATAAATGCGCAACATCACGTGTACCCGCGGGTGCACAAATTGTAACATACGTGTCTGCTTAAGTGGGCGTGACGCAACTGGTGTGTGTGTGAGAGATTCTGAGAGACAGAGTGCACGTGTGCGACTCTACTCTTCCGACATGTACTCAACCTTTTGCATCGGGATATAAGTATAATGGTATTTACTTTAGCTAGTGATTTACGTGACCATGTTAACGTGGTTGTGTCAAAAAATGTCACTTCCTGCTCGTGATTTGCGTTATATAATTACAAGCAAGATTCTCGTGCATTGCACGGAACATCAATATGCATTTTTTTTAGAAAACACCTGTTGTGATTGACCCATGCAGGAGTAATCCCATGTGTAAAAACTAATGATATCTCGAGAATTTTATCGAAAAACTGGTATCTCGAGAATGTCATCGAAAAAAATGAAAGATTAGAGATAAGGCGAGGAGGAGTGGAGCGTGGTGGTGACTGGTGGTCGGAATGGGCGGAGGCATGGGGATGGACGGCGCCGGCAGGCGGCAGCGGCTACCATGCATGCTAGATTGTTCCAGAGACTTATTCGTTTTTTAATTGCTGAGCAATGAGGTTGTGGGAGATAATGATGTGGAGAGAGGTGCGGGTATCTTTGGTAAAATTATCATAGTTTGCTTTCTATCCGTCAGATATAGATCATATGGTGTGTATTACAAGATGGCAGGCACACCATCATTGCCAACTCGTTTTTTTATAAGGGTACAGATGATAAGTTTGCTGACTACTAAAGTAAAGTGGAATTTATCCATGTTATGCAAGTAAATAAAGGTGATTGTTTATCATACGGGTAAGGTTGGATGAAGGGTGGTAGGAACAAATGCTCCGCCTAGAGCATGTGTGTGTGAGATGGAGTCTTAGTGTGTGTGTGGGGTGTGTGTGTGTGTGTGTGTGAGAGAGAGAGAGAGAGAGAGAGAGAAAGAGATGGAGTGTTAGTGTGTGTGTGCGGGGGGGTGCGTGCGTGTGTGTGTGTGTGTGTGTCGCGGGGTCCTCTGTGGCGGATCTAATTTAAGTGTGCATGGCTTCATCATATAGAGGTGATGTGTATGACAGAGGCCATCAACGATGGGGTGCGAGAGAGAAAATGCCCGTAGAGATGGAAGAGGAGGTGTGTGCGCGTGAGAGGAGTCGATATCTAGAGAACGTGTTTGTTCGAGAGACACCGAGGAAGACTACTATATATCGATGGTGCATGTAGGTGGGAATTAAACAAAGGGATGGTCTTATTGGTTTCGGGGATATAGGGGAAGATTGAGAGGCGGGGGGGGGGGTAGCTAGAAGGAGATTGTTAAGTGTGAGTGTGTGTTTTACCCATCCAAGCGGAAGTTATGTGCACAAAAGAGGAGAACGGTTCGATGTGGCGTTAGGATTGAGGGTAATTAACTACGTATGGAGACATAGAGACCTTGAACGTGCATGTGTGAGAGGTATACATGTATATGTGGGATGTGTGTGTATGTGCGCGCGCATGGTCGAGATAAAAGAAAGAAGACATAAGTCATAAGAACAACGACATGGGAGAGACGGATCGGTATGACAATATGCATGCATGTGAGAATGCAGGGAAGAAGGCCCGACAATTGAGCATGTGTTTTTGTCTTTAAGAGATAGTGGCGTGGGCTGGAGCATGCATCTATGGTGAGCGGAGGGAGTGAGGTACAACGATTGTGCAAAAGAGATCAACCTATAAATGCATATGTATGGAGAGACATATATAGTGTGGGTGATAGGAAGCAAGACTCCGTGCGAGAAATAAATGTTGACGGAGAAACTACAGATAGATACAGAGATGGACATGCTAGCTAGAGGGACATCCGCTAGTTTGGGTGTTGGAGATGACCGCCGGGTGGTTCAGAGGGTGAAGTTATATATGTGTGTGAGAGGGCACTTGACTGCATGTAGAGAGAAACATATGTAGTGTGCGTGATAGGAATCAAGAGGGAGGGTGAGAAAGAAGGTTGATGGAGAAACTGATAAATAGAAAGATAAAGATGCTAGCTAGTGTGCATTAGAGATAGGAGTCGAGTGGATCAGAAGGCTGAGTTATGTGTGTGGGTGTGAGAGAGATAGAGAGAGGGTGCAGGTGAGTCACATACAAACAGATGTCAGAGAGAAATGAGATCCCTAGAGATGGAGTTTTGTGTCTGCGAGAGAGAAAGATATTTCATAATGAGAGTGATAGCTAGAGAAACATATGAGGGAACACAAGATATATCTAGGGAGAGAGAGTGTGTGTGAGTGGCATACAAGAGAACAATGGAGAAATATGAGACCCTGGGAGACAGAGTTTGTGTTTGTGTGTGAGAAAGAGATATTTAAGAGGAAGAGTCATATGTTCTCATATCTAAGGAGCGAAAGAGATCTCTGTATGAGGGGTGTGCGAGTGGCACACATGGGAATAGTAGAGAGAAATGAGACCCCGGGAGACAAAGTTTTGTGTTTGTGTGAGAGAAAGAGATTCCACATGGAGAATCATAGTTAGAGACACATAGCAGGGAGCGAGATATACTTAGAGAGAGGTAGAGTGATGATGGTCGATGGAGAGAGTACCGTCAGTGTGTTACGAAGATAAAAGATCATTGCCGACATACAGGTAGCCGAGAGATACCTGGGAGACGATGAACGCGTATAGGTCCAGAGAGATAGTCCTATATAAGCATGAGTGATAGCTATATGAGACGAATATCTAGATTAAAGGGGATCCAAATATTTAAACTTGAGATCACGACATCGATAATATCATAACGCAAATTGGTGTATCAAACATGCATATTCATTTGAATTTGGGCACACGTGTAATGTTATATAGTTTATCAATATTGGTGATCCATAGATTCTTTAATTACAAACAATGCATGGTTTATATGCAATTAATGTCTAAACGGGATTACACTATATGTTGCGTGTGTGAAACACATTATACATGTTTGAGAAGTAAAAAAACCCGCATGAAACACACATTAATTGGAGACAGTTAGCAAGGAATGCATACATTGGATTTCAACATAAAGTGGTTTCAAATATTTGAAAATCCAAATTGATGGATACAACCTTATGAATCTAAGATCATGCCATTTGTAAACCATATTTATGTATAAATGGTGTTGTGCTTTTGAAAGTATATATAAAAGAATGATGTATATAGAATGTAATTCCAATTGAAAATGGATCCCGCCCAAAAAAAATAGAATACAAACGGGATTCGAATTGAGTTGGCACGAGCGTAAACGTGCACTCTGCAAAAGTTGAACGCAGTGAGGAAAGTCGCAGTAACCGCCCAAAACCAAAATCTGCGAGATGGAAATTACTACTGCCTATCCCTACCATGCAAAGCCTATCTGCTGGATTTCTATAGGTTTCGATAGGGGTAGGTTTGTAATTTCATGCAAAAGTGACGTAACCGCCTCTCACCTCATACACGGTGGGTGCCAAAACACAGTGTGTCCTCGGCCGAAATCGACTCCCTCCCCGATTCATATTCATATACACGGTGGGCGCCAAAAACAAACTCTCGTCGGCAAATATTCGGTGTATGCGAGATTACCATCCTATCCCCAACTGACTAATGTTGCTGTGATGTAGTAGAAATTTGAAACGGGGGCTAAGTTTGTAAATTTCCTCGCATTTGAGACAAGCGCGCCCTGAATACATGTTTCCCCCCTTCCTCTCTACCTCCTGTTTCCCTATTCGTACTCTGTGGGTGCCAAAACACCCTCTCCACCCCACCCTCCTCCGTCCGCTGCCGCCCGCACCCCATCCACCGCTGTCCTCCTCCACCATGCCGGAGCTGATACGCCGCCGCCGCCGTCCATTACAAGAGATCGACCTCTCTCATCCACGGCTTCGGACCAGGATCCTTGCATCCCGTCCTCTTGCTTCATCCCCGTCATCGTCCACCTTGTCGGCGTCGCTCCTACGACCCTCTCGTCCATCGCGCCCCGCCACCACCGTCTACCCTCCTAGATCTGGTTCCACGCTGACGACAGAAATCGCTACCACATCACCGTCAAATTCTCAGCAGATGCGTACACGGCGCCGCACCAGAGGCGGTACTCTTTTGTATCTGCTCAACTTATTTATCGCAGCAAGAAAATAGATCGCCACTGCTTTACTCTGATTTCTTGTCTTGGTTGCGAAGTTGCCTTTGTCCGGTTTACACCTTCAGATCCGCCATGGCACACTCAACACTATACTCCCAATGCTTATGGTTTTCCCCCTTTAGATTCCACACTAGTTACTATTGGAAATATGCCCTAGAGGCAATAATAAATTGGTTATTATTATATTTCCTTGTTCATGATAATCGTTTATTATCCATGCTATAATTGTATTGATAGGAAACTCAGATACATGTGTGGGTACATAGACAACACCATGTCCCTAGTAAGCCTCTAATTGACTAGCTCGTTGATCAATAGATGGTTACGGTTTCCTGACCATGGATATTGGATGTCGTTGATAACTGGATCACATCATTAGGAGAATGATGTGATGGACAAGACCCAATCCTAAGCCTAGCACAAAGATCGTGTAGTTCGTATGCTAAAGCTTTTATTATGTCAGGTATCATTTCCTTAGACCATGAGATTGTGCAACTCCCGGATACCGTAGGAATTCTTTGGGTGCACCAAACGTCACAACGTAACTGGGTGGCTATAAAGGTGCACTACGGGTATCTCCGAAAGTGTTTGTTGGGTTGGCACGAATCAAGACTGGGATTTGTCACTCCGGTTGACGGAGAGGTATCTCTGGGCCCACTCGGTAGGACATCATCATAATGTGCACAATGTGACCAAGGGATTGATCACGGGATGATGTGTTACGGAGAGAGTAAAGAGACTTGCCGGTAACGAGATTGAACAAGGTATCGGGATACCTACGATCGAATCTCGGGCAAGTATAATACCGCTAGACAAAGGGAATTGTATACGGGATTGATCGAATCCTCGACATTGTGGTTCATCCGATGAGATCCTCGTGGAACATGTGGGAGCCAACATGGGTATCCAGATCCCGCTATTGGTTATTCACCGGAGAATGTCTCGGTCATGTCTGCATGGTTCCCGAACCCGTAGGGTCTACACACTTAAGGTTCGATGACGCTAGGGTTATAGGGAATAGATATACGTGGTTATCGAATGTTGTTCGGAGTCCCAGATGAGATCCCGGACGTCACGGGGAGTTCCGGAATGGTCCGGAGGTAAAGATTTATATATGGGGAGTCCTGTTTTGGTCACTGGAAAAGTTTCGGGTGCTATCGGTAACGTACCGGGACCACCGGGAGGGTCCCGGGGGTCCACCAAGTGGGGCCACCAGCCCCAGAGGGCAGCATGGGCCAAGTGTGGCAGGGGACCAGCCCCAGGTGGGCTGGTGCGCCCCCCACAAGGGCCCAAGGCGCCTAGGGTTTGGGGAGGGGGTGCTTCCACCTTACTCGGGGGGCAAGTTTGCCCCTCCCCCCTTGGCCGCACCCTAGATGGGGATTGGGGCTGCCGCCACCCCTAGGGAGGGAACCCTAGGTGGGGGCACAGCCCTCCCTCTTCCCCTATATATAGTGGAGGCAAAGGGGCAGCCCAACACATGAAGTTCTACTCCTGTTGGCGCAGCCCTACCTCTCTTTCTCCTCATATCTCGCGGTGCTTGGCGAAGCCCTGGTGGATCACCACGCTCCTCCACCACCACCACTCTGTTGTGCTGCTGCTGGATGGAGTCTTCCCCAACCTCTCCCTCTCTCCTTGCTGGATCAAGGCATGGGAGACGTTGCCGGGCTGTACATGTGTTGAACGCGGAGGTGCCGTCCGTTCGGCACTAGGATCTCCGATGATTTGGATCACGACGAGTACGACTCCTTCAACCCCATTCTCTTGGACGCTTCCTCTTAGTGATCTACAAGGGTATGTAGATGCACTCTCCTTCCCCTCATTGCTGGTTTCTCCATAGATAGATCTTGGTGACACGTAGGAAAATTTTGAATTTCTGCTACGTTCCCCAACAGTGGCATCATGAGCTAGGTCTATTGCGTAGATTCTTTGCACGAGTAGAACACAAAGTAGTTGTGGGCGTTGATTTTGTTTAATATGCTTACCATTACTAGTCCAATCTTGTTTCGACGGTATTGTGGGATGAAGCGTGTAACACCCCGGATGTAACTTTCCATCTTTGTAACTCCAACTCTTGCCATTTTCGGCTATGTGATATGATATTCCCTCTGTGGTTGGGTTTTGTCTTTTGTTTTGCATTTTATTCATGTCATGCATATCATATCATGTCATCATGTGCATCTCATTTGCATACGTGTTCGTCTGATGCATCCGGGCATTTTCCCCGTTGTCCGTTTTGCAATCCGACACTCCCACGTGCACCGGCGCACCCCTCTTGTATCTTTTCGTGTGTGGGTGTTAAACGTTCTCGGAATGGACCGAGCCTTGCCAAGTGGCCCTGGTATAGCACCGGTAGACCACCTGTCAAGTTTCGAGTCATTGGGAGCTCGTTTGGTACTCCAACGGTTATCCGCATATCCGCAAAGGCCTCTTTTGAGTTGCAGCCCAACACCCCTCCAAAACAGCCCAATAACCCATCTAAGTCCCTTCCATGCTCTCCGTCATCGGATCACGATCGTGTGGGCGAAAACCGCACCCCATTTGGAGTCTCCTAGCTCCCTCTACCTATAAATATGTGCACTCCCCCGAAATTCACGGGCAAACCCTAGACGAAATCCCTCCTCCGCCGCCAGACACGTCCGAATCGGACCGGACGCGTCTGCCCCGCCGCCCGTGCCAAATCAGGCGCTGCCATGTGGCACTCCGGCCTCCACCGCCGCCGCGGCCCGCCAGGCCCACGGGAGGCCCTCGCGGCCCATCTCCCGCTCC
>NC_041393.1:490244697-490253953 GCF_002162155.2 Triticum dicoccoides
GTTTTTCGTCTATCATTATCTGTGATAATTTTGTTGCATCTTCATCGCATCACATCTTCGCACCCGTGGCTCCGTTTTGGGCGTGTAGCATACCGAATTGTTCGCCTCAAAGAGTACATCATTTCATCTCATTGCATCATTTTCATTTGTGCTCATCTTGATGCCCGAAATGCTGTTGGAAGAGGCTTCATAATGTTAGTTTCAGGATCTTATCAGAACGAGCTCTTTTGTCATTTTTTCCATGATTGATGTGTGCATCCTATGGACTTGGTCCCTAAATGTGTTTTGAACTAGAATATGTCTTCTTTACAGAGGTGCTTACCTTGTATTTTTGTGATCAATGTGGTGACTAGCACAATCATGGAAACTAGGCTTCGTGATAATGCTAATTTTAGTGACTGTTCTGCTGTAATTTTGATGCCATGTAAACATGTTGCTACAGAGAGAACCATGCATAATTTGAGATACTTTAGTAAGGGTGTTTTGAAAAAATGGTTATGCTCTATCCATCCATGGTCCTGGTTGAAATTATGGAGTAGTCTAGCATGTCATTTTCGTGCTCTACTTTTGCTTCAAAATGTTTCATGGCAGATTGTTTACATGTTATTCAATTTGGCCAAGGTTATTGTAGTTGATCCGTGTATGCTATGATATTGTTCTTGCCATGTATAGCTTCTATGCCATGTCTTCTTGATGGATGTATGCTTAGTTTATCATGAAGTGCTCTGTAGTGAGTGCATCGAGCTCACGAAGGTGCCTTCGTAATTATGCCAATGCCTAGATTTGTTTGCTGAATCTGTTAACGAAACTTGCTATGTTTACGTGGGTGCCATCATATTTTCTGATCCTTTTTGGCTTATGGTCAGTAAGGGATTTTTGATCTATGCTTTGAGTAGATTCATGCCATGCCTTATTTTGCTATTATAAGTTCCTGTAGCATGTTGATAACCTGCTCTGAACATTGCTTTGTGATGCTGTTTATGCCATGTCCAACCTGATATTTTTTGCACTTTCACCATGCTTGTTTGAACCTGTTATGATGTGATTTAGCCGTAGCTCAGTGTTCCTCTTTTGTAAAGCATCTCCTGTAGGTAACTTCCATATACTTTGTTTTTATGTTGGGGTGCTGTAGCATAGTTTCTTGTTGCATGCTAAGTAGCATCGTGCTGTTAATCGCAACTTTGTGCCATTCTTGTTTTGCTTGCCATTTGCAAACCGTGCATCCGTTCCCGGTGATCCTTATATCGATTTCAACCGAAATCATCTCATCTTTCCAGCGGCATACTTGGTTTGCCAAGTTCATGCCTTGTTCATCCTTTTTCCTCCCGAAGCACGCATATGCATTGCATATCACATCTTGCATATCATGACGTGTATTGCATCATGTTGCTTGCGCATTGCACCATGATTTATTGTGGTTCCTTTGCTTGTGTTCTTGCTTTGGGTAGAGCCGGGAGACGAGTACGTGCACGAGGAACCTGTTGAGAACGCTTTCAAGGATCAAGCCTTCGACAACTCTGAGAACTTTGCAGGCAAGATGACCATACCTTCGATATCACTTCTATTTTTGCTTGCTAGTACTCGCTCTATCGCTATGTTAGCTCTACCTGCCATTGTTTACCATGCCTACCTATTGCCATGTCAAACCTCTAACCAACCTGCCCTAGCAACCATTGTTTGGCTATGTCACCGCTTTTGCTCAGCCCCTCTTATAGCATTGTTAGTTGCAGGTGAAGATGAAGTTTGTTCCTGGGCGGAACATGGTTATTTTGGGATATCATAATATCTCCTGTTTAAATTAATGCACCTTATATACTTGGTAAAGGGTGGAAGGCTCGTCCTTATGCCTGGTGACTTGTTCCACTGTTGCCGCCCTAGTTTCCGTCATACCGGTGTTATGTTCCTTGATTTTGCGTTCCTTACACGGTTGGGTGATTTATGGGACCCCCTTAACAGTTCGCTTTGAATAAAACTCATCCAGCAAGGCCCAAACTTGGTTTTACCATTTGCCACCTAAGCCCTTTTCCCTTGGGTTTTCGTGAGCCCAAGGGTCATCTTTATTTTAACCCCCCTGGGCCAGTGCTCCTTCGAGTGTTGGTCCGAACTGAGTAGACTGCGGGGCCACCTCGGGGAAACTTGAGGGTTGGTTTTACTTGTAGGATGTCTCATCCGGTGTTGCCCTGAGAACGAGATATGTGCAGCTCCTATCGGGATTTGTCGGCACATCGGGCGGCTTTGTTGGTCTTGTTTTACCATTGTCGAAATGTTTTGCGAACCGGGATTCCGAGACTGATCGGGTCTTCCCGGGAGAAGGTTTATCCTTCGTTGACCGTGAGAGCTTGTGATGGGCTGAGTTGGGACACCCCTGCAGGGTATATAATCTTTCAAAAGCCATGCCCGCGGTTATGAGGCAGATGGGAATTTGTTAATGTCCGGTTGTAGATAACTTGACACTTGACTTCATTAAAATGCATCAACCGCGTGTGTAGCCGTGATGGTCTCTTCTCGGCGGAGTCCGGGAAGTGAACACGGTTTGTGTTATGCCTGACGCAGGTAGTTTCAGGATCACTTCTTGATCGCTTCTAGCTTCTCGACCGACGCGTTGCTTCTCTTCTCGCTCTCACTTGCGTATGTTAGCCACCATATATGCTTAGTGCTTGCTGCAGCTCCACCATATTACCGCTTTACCTACCTATGAGCTTAAATAGTCTTGATCTCGCGGGTGTGAGATTGCTGAGTCCCCGTGGCTCACAGATTCTACCAAAACAGATGCAGGTGCCGAGGATACTGGCGCAGATGGCGCAACTGAGCTGAAGTGGGAATTTGATGAGGCCCTTGGTCGTTACTATGTATCGTTTCTAGATGATCAGTAGAGGTGCCCAGTCGGGACGATCGGGAATCTGGCATTTGGGGTTGTCTTCTTTTCATTTGAACTTGACCTTAGCCGGTCTATGAGTGTACTTTGAATGATGTATGATCTTAAATTGTGTATTGTGTGAAGTGGCGATTGTAAGCCAACTCTCTTTATCCCATTCTTGTTCATTACATGGGATTGTGTGAAGATGATCCTTCTTGCGACAAAACCACCATACGGTTATGCCTCTAAGTCGTGCTTCGACACGTGGGAGATATAGCCGCTTCGTGGGTGTTACAAGTTGGTAATTAGAGCCATCCCCGACTTAGGAGCCCCCTGCTTGATTGTTTGCTGGCAATGTTGAGTCTAGAACAAAATGTTTTGAGTCTTAGGATTATATATATCGGAGAGTAGGATTCTTTTTACTCCTCAGTCCCTTCGTCGCTCTGGTGAGGTCTCCTAACGTAGATGTTTTGACTTCCCTCTTCTCAAATTTCACTAAAAAAAATTTAGGATCACGCGGGTATCTTGGAATCGTTCCGATGGTTTTGTGACGAGAACATTGTTCTTGGTGCCTCCTGTCTATTTATGTGGCTTTGACCGGGGGAGTCGAGCTCTGAGGTGTTGTCGTCACAATTTTATTGTTGCAGTTCTGGAATACCTGAGTTTTGCCGACATCGAAAATCTCTTTTGTACAGTTGTTGGTGAGATAACCCCGATAACCCAGTACTGGGGCGAGCTCGGGAGTATTGCCATAACTCGTATAACGGATGCTTTTCAAAGGTTGAGGTACACGATTTTCGAAGGTTTCTTGGTTATGTGTTGACGGATGGACACAGCTGGATGTAGGGATTGTTAGTTTGGGTGAGATATATTGCTTCCCCTGTATCCCCAACACCTGATTGCATAACCGGAAAGTTTTGGGAGTGTATAGGTGGGATTCAAGTAGCTCTAGCATTTCTTCCGCAGATATTTGGTTTGTGATTGGGTAATCCTTACCACTTATTTGTTCCAGTTGTACCTTGTTTATTTCATTCATCAATCTCTTATCAAGTGGCTTCTCACCTTTATGGACGTGTGATGTTTGCTTTGGAATTCATTCATTCATCCTTGTTCGAATGTTTATTGTGAAGACTATATGTTGCAATTTCTATCCGTTGATTCAACTTGTCTATCTGTCTATCAAGATGCTAACGGATGTCACCCTCTTCAGGATGGCTCCGCCAACGCGTCAGAATCCGGAATGCAATGATGGGAGTCAGGCGAACCCTCCACCTCCATCTCCGCCTCCGGAGGCATGGCAAGCTTTGTTGGCAGCCACAAACGCCAATGCCCAGATGATGATCCAGCTCATGCAAGAGCGCAACCAAGGCCAAGGCAACCAAGGGAATCAAGGTCAAGGGCAGTTCAATCATCAGCCTCAGTTTCCTACCCTCAACCAGTTCCTGGCAAATCAGCCGAAGTCCTTCAGCTACTGTGTCGAGGCCACAGACGCCGATGATTGGCTCGTGGATATCAACAACCATTTTGAATGCAGCAATGTCAGGCCTAAGGACTAGGTCAAGTTCGCTTCTTTTCAGCTCAAGGATCAGGCAGCTGATTGGTTCCAGCAATACAAGGATTCCAGAGGTGGTCGAGTGATTACTTGGACTGATTTCTGTCGGGACTTTAAAGCTCACCATATTCCTACCAGTGTTGTTGAGAGCAAGCGTGAGGAGTTCCGCAATCTCAAGCAAGGCAACATGTCAGTGTACGAATACAACAAGCAGTTTCAGAAACTTGCTCGCTTTGCTAAGCAAGATGTTCCTGATGAGAAAAGTATGATCTATCAGTTTAGAGGTGGCCTTAGAGAGGATCTGCAGTTAGCTCTCATTCTTGTTGAGCCTACTCAGTTTGATCAATTCTACAATATGGCACTCAAGCAAGAAGGTGCTCAGCTCAAGTGTGAGGCTTCTAAGAAGAGAATCAGAGATGCAGTGCAATCTTCTTCTTCCTCACAAGTGGCAGCTAAATAGCAGAAGTTCTATCTTCCTCCTCCTCCGTTTCGTCAGCCTTACCAGCAGAAGAACTCAGGTGGTCGTGGATCTTCCCACCCACCCAACCCAGGCTATCAGAACAAGTCTCAGCCTCAAGCTCCACAGTCGAATGCTCCTTATCACCGTCCGCTCTCAGAAGTGACTTGCAACAAGTGCCAGCAGAAAGGTCACTACGCGAACAAATGCTTCAATTAAAGGCGCCTTCCTCCTCCTCCTCCTGTGAGATCTTCAAGCAATGCTGTGGTCAAGCATAATCCAAAGCATGCAAAGGTGAACATGATGAATGCAGCTCAGGCAGAGGATTCTTCAGATGTGATCATGGGTAATCTTTCTGTTAATGATATTCCTGCAAAAGTCTTATTTGATACTGGTGCATCGCATTCTTTCATGTCATACCCATTTGCATCCGAGCACAATGTGGGCACAGAGGTCTTGTCCAAAGTCATGCAAGTTGTTTCTCCGGGAAGACTTATGACTTCCAGTTTAGTTGCTCCTGATGTTTCTATTAAGATGGGTGACTATAAATTTCTGTCTTCTCCAATTGTTCTTGGCGACTCTGATATTGATCTAATTCTCGGGATGGACTGACTTTCTAAGAACAAGGCTCAGCTTGATTGTGCTGCCAAGCAAATTCAATTGACACACCCTTATGAGGATGTTATCATCTATGCCGCTCGTGATGAAACCATTCGGTTGTTTTCTCTCAATGAGAAGGGCGAGTTGGATGCTATTTCTCAAATTCCAGTCGTTTGTGAGTACCAAGATGTCTTTCCAGAAGAGCTTCTGGGCATGCCTCCTCATCGGCCAGTCGAGTTCGTTATTGATCTTGAGCCTGGAACGGAACCCGTTTGCAAGCGTCCATACAAGCTTGGACCCAAGGAGCTGAAGGAACTGAAGAAGCAGCTCGATGAACAAGAGCGTCTGGGTTTGATCAGACCGAGTTCATCCCCTTGGGGTTGTGGAGTTCTTTTTGTCCAGAAGAAGGATTGAACGGACCGACTTTGCGTCGATTACCGTCCATTGAACAAGAAGACAATCAAGAACAAGTATCCACTTCCCAACATCAATGAGCTTTTCGAGCAACTCAAAGGTGCTAAAGTCTTCTCCAAGCTGGACCTTCGTATGGGTTATCATCAGATTCGCATTCGTGAACAAGATATTCCCAAGACAGCATTCAGAACAAGCTATGGTTCTTATGAATATACTGTCATGTCTTTCGGCCTTGTCAATGCTCCTCCAACATTCTCTCGCATGATGAACTTTATCTTCAGCCCCTACACCAATGAATTTGTTCTGGTGTATCTCGATGATATTTTGGTCTTCTCCAAGAATAAGCAGGATCATGCCAAACATTTGCGATTGGTGCTCGACAAGCTCAGAGAGCATCAATTCTATGTGAAGTTTTCCAAATGTGAGTTCTGGCTTGATGAAGTTCTTTACCTTGGCCATATCATCTCTGCCAAGGGCATTGCTGTTAATCCCGCAAAGGTTTCTGCAGTTCTTAATTGGGAACCTCCTCAGAATGTCAAACAGCTCCGCAGTTTTCTTGGTCTTGCAAGCTATTGCCGAAGATTCGTTGAGAACTTCTCTAAGATTGCAAAGCCTCTTTCCAACCTCCTCCAGAAGCATGTCAAGTATGTCTGGACGCCTGAGTGTGATGTCGCTTTCAACACCCTCAAAGAGAAGCTAGTCACAGCTCCTGTTTTGACTCCTCCTGATGAATCCATGCCATTCGAAGTATTCTGTGATGCTTCCCTTCAAGGTCTCGGTGCTGTGTTGATGCAAGAGAAAAAAGTTGTGGCCTATACCTCTCGTCAGTTGAAGCCCAACGAAAAGAACTACCCCACTCACGATCTTGAGTTGGCGGCAGTTGTCCATGCATTGATAACATGGAGACATCTCTTCTTGGGAAGGCAAGTGGACATTTTCACCGATCACAAGAGCCTCAAGTATATCTTCACTCAACCCAACCTTAACCTCAGGCAAACTCGATGGGTCGAAATGATTCAAGAGTACAATCTGAGTATCGAATATACTCCTGGCAAGGTGAATGTGATTGCAGATGCTTTGAGCAGAAAGGCTTATTGCAACAGTCTAATTCTCAAGCCGTTTCAACCAGATCTTTGTGAGGCTTTCCGCAAGCTGAATCTTCAAGTTGTTCCTCAAGGCTTTCTTGCCAACCTCATAGTCTCTCCTACTTTGGAAGATCAAATTCGTGAGGCACAACTCCTTGATCGTGGTGAAGAAGGTGAAATGTGGTATTGACAAGGGCATTCCCAAATACAAGTGCTATCGCTTGGATGACAAAGATACTCTTTTCTTCGAGGATCGAATTGTGGTTCCAAAAGGTGATCTGAGAAAAGTCATCATGAATGAGGCACACAATTCCCTCCTATCCATTCATCCTGGAAGTACAAAGATGTACCATGACCTCAAGCAGTCGTATTGGTGGACTCGAATGAAGCGAGAGATTGCTCAATTCGTGAATGAATGTGATGTCTGCAGAAGAGTGAAAGCAGAACACCAAAGACCAGCTGGTCTCCTCCAACCTCTTGCTATTCCGGAATGGAAGTTTGACCATATCGAGATGGACTTCGTGACTGGTTTTCCTAAGTCCAAGCGTGGAAATGATGCTATCTTCGTGGTCATTGACAAGCTTACCAAAGTGGCTCATTTTCTTCCTATCAAAGAATCTATCACAGCAGCTCAGCTGGCAGAGCTATACACCTCCAGAATTGTCTCCTTGCACGGCATTCCACAATTGATATCTTCAGATCGTGGAAGCATCTTCACTTCTAAGTTCCAGGACTCCTTTCAGACGGCCATGGGCAGAAACATTCATTTCAGCACAGCTTTCCATCCTCAAACAAGTGGCCAAGTCGAGCGAGTCAATCAAATCCTTGAAGATATGCTCAGGGCTTGTGTCATTTCCTTCGGTATGAAGTGGGAAGATTGTCTTCCATATGCCGAGTTCTCCTACAACAACAGCTTCCAAGCGAGTTCGGGCAAGGCCCCATTCGAAATTCTCTATGGCAGAAAGTGTCGTACTCCTCTCAACTGGTCTGAGACAGGTGAACGCCAACTTCTTGGCAACGACTTGATCACAGAAGCTGAAGAAATGTGCAAAGTCATTCGTGAGAATCTCAAAGCCGCGCAATCGCGACAAAAGAGTTACTATGATAGCAAGCACCGTGACGTGGCTTTTGAAATCGAAGACCATGTCTACCTCCGCGGCTCTCCAATGAAAGGCACTCGTCGCTTCAGTATCAAAGGGAAGCTTGCCCCTAGATACGTGGGTTCTTTCAAGATCATTGGCAAAAGAGGCGACCTCGCCTATCAACTTGAGCTTCCATCCAACTTTGCAAACATGCACGATGTGTTTCACGTGTCACAGCTTTGCAAGTGCTTCAAGACTCCTGAGCGCACTATCAACTTCGAAGAGATCGACCTCCAAGAAGATCTCTCTTATCATGAGCATCCCGTTGCTATTCTTGAAGAAACCGAGCGCAAGACTCGCAACAAGTCAATCAAATTCCTGAAAGTGAAGTGGTCACACCATTCCGATCGAGAAGCCACCTGGGAGCGCGAGGATCACCTCCGTTCCGAATATCCGGAGTTCTTTCAGTCCTAGATCTCGGGACGAGATCCTCTTGTAGTGGTGGAGTGTTGTAACACCCCGGATGTAACTTTCCATCTTTGTAACTCCAACTCTTGCCATTTTCGGCTATGTGATATGATATTCCCTCCGTGGTTGGGTTTTGTATTTTGTTTTTCATTTTATTTATGTCATGCATATCATATCATGTCATCATGTGCATCTCATTTGCATACGTGTTCGTCTCATGCATCCGAGCATTTTCCTCGTTGTCCATTTCGCAATCCGACACTCCCACGTGCACCGGCGCACCCCTCTTGTCTCTTTTCATGTGTGGGTGTTAAACATTCTCGGAATGGACCGAGCCTTGCCAAGTGGCCCTGGTATAGCACCGGTAGACCACCTGTCAAGTTTCGGGTCATTTGGAGCTCGTTTGGTACTCCAACGGTTATCCGCATATCCGCAAAGGCCTCTTTTGAGTTGCAGCCCAACACCCCTCCAAAAAAGCCCAATAACCCATCTAAGTCACTTCCATGCTCTCCGTCGTCGGATCACGATCGTGTGGGCGAAAACCACACCCCATTTGGAGTCTCCTAGCTCCCTCTACCTATAAATATGTGCACTCCCCCGAAATTCACGGGCAAACCCTAGACGAAATCCCTCCTCCGCCGCCGGACATGTCCGAATCGGACCGGACACGTCCGCCCCGCCGCCCGCGCCGAATCAGGCGCTGCCACGTGGCACTCCGGCCTCTGCCGCCGCCGCCGGCCC
>NC_041393.1:490254283-490295233 GCF_002162155.2 Triticum dicoccoides
CCCGCGGTCGCCGCCGTCACCGGCCTCCGCCCCGGCGCCCTCCTCCAACTCCGGCCTCCGCGCCGCCCCGGCCCTCCGACTCCGGCCACCATCGCATCACGTCTTTGCACCCGTGGCTCCGTTTTGGGCGTGTAGAATACCGAATTGTTAGTCTTGAAGAGTACATGATTTCATCTCATTGCATCATTTTCATTTGAGCTCATATTGATGCCCGAAATGCTGTTGGAAGAGGGCTTCATAATGTTAGTTTCAGGATCTTATCAGAACGAGCTCTTTTGTCATATTTGCCATGATTGATGTGTGCATCCTATGGACTTGGTCCCTAAATGTGTTTTGAACTAGGCTATGTCTTATTTACAGAGGTGCTTACCATGTATTTTTGTGATCAATGTGGTGACTAGCACAAGCATGAAAACTAGGCTTCGTGATAATGCTGATTTTAGTCCCTGTTCTGCTGTAATTTTGATGCCATGTAAACATGCTGCTACAGAGAGATCCATGCATAATTTGAGATACTTCAGTAAGGGTGTTTTGAAAACATGGTTATGCTCTATCCATCCATGGTCCTGGTTGCAATTATGGATTAGTCTAGCATGTCATTTTCATGCTCTACTTTTGCTTCAAAATGTTTCCTGGCAGATTGTTTACATGTTATTCAATTTGGCCAAGGTTGTTGTAGTTGATCCGTGTATGCTATGATGTTATTCTTGCCATGTATAGCTTCTATGCCATGTCTTCTTGATGGATGTATGCTTAGTTTATCATGAAGTGCTCTGTACTGAGTGCATCAAGCTCACGAAGGTGCCTTTGTAATTATGCCAATGCCATGCTTTGTTTGCTGAATCTGCTAACGAAACTTGCTATGTTTACGTGGGTGCCATCATATTTTTTGATCCTTTTTGGCTTATGGTCAGTAAGGGACTTTTGATCTATGCTTTGAGTAGATTCATGCCATGCCTTATTTTGCTATTATAAGTTCCTGTAGCATGTTTATAACCTGCTCTGAACATTGCTTCGTGATGCTGTTTATGCCATGTCCAACCTGATATTTTTTGCACTTTCACCATGCTTGTTTGAACCTGTTATGATGTGATTTAGCCGTAGCTCAGTGTTCCTCTTTCGTAAAGAATCTCCTGTAGGTCACCGCCATATGCTTTGTTTTTATGTTGGGGCGCTGTAGCATAGTTTTTTGTTGCATGCTAAGTAGCATCATGCTGTTAATCGCAGCTTTGTGCCATTCTTGTTTTGCTTGCCATTTGCAAACCGTGCATCCGTTCCCAGTGATCCTTATATCGATTTCAACCGAAATCATCTCATCTTTCTAGCGGCATACTTGGTTTGCCAAGTTGATGCCTTTTTCATCCTTTTTCCTCCCGAAGCACACATATGCATTGCATATCACATCTCGCATATCATGACGTCTATTGCATCATGTTGCTTGCGCATTGCACCGTGATTTATTGTGGTTCCTTTGCTTGTGTTCTTGCTTTGGGTAGAGCCGGGAGACGAGTACGTGCACGAGGAACCTGTTGAGAACGCTTTCGAGGATCAAGCCTTCGACAACTCTGAGAACTTTGCAGGCAAGATGACCATACCTTCGATATCACTTCTATCTTTGCTTGCTAGTACTCGCTCTATCGCTATGTTAGCTCTACCTGCCATTGTTTACCATGCCTACCTATTTCCATGTCAAACCTCTAACCAACCTGCCCTAGCAACCGTTGTTTGGCTATGTCACCGCTTTTGCTCAGCCCCTCTTATAGCATTGTTAGTTGCAGGTGAAGATGAAGTTTGTTCTTGGGCGGAACATGGTTATTTTGGGATATCACAATATCTCCTGTTTAAATTAATGCACCTTATATACTTGTAAAGGGTGGAAGGCTCGGCCTTATGCCTGGTGACTTGTTCCACTGTTGCCGCCCTAGTTTCCGTCATACCGGTGTTATGTTCCTTGATTTTGCGTTCCTTACACGGTTGGGTGATTTATGGGACCCCCTTAACAGTTCGCTTTGAATAAAACTCCTCCAGCAAGGCCCAAACTTGGTTTTACCATTTGCCACCTAAGCCCTTTTCCCTTGGGTTTTCGCGAGCCCAAGGGTCACCTTTATTTTAACCCCCCCCCCCCGGGCCAGTGCTCCTTCGAGTGTTGGTCCGAACTGAGTAGACTGCGGGGCCACCTCGGGGAAACTTGAGGGTTGGTTTTACTTGTAGGATGTCTCATCCGGTGTTGCCCTGAGAACGAGATATGTGCAGCTCCTATCGGGATTTGTCGGCACATCGGGCGGCTTTGCTGGTCTTGTTTTACCATTGTCGAAATGTTTTGCGAACCGGGATTCCGAGACTGATCGGGTCTTCCCGGGAGAAGGTTTATCCTTCATTGACCGTGAGAGCTTGTGATGGGCTGAGTTGGGACACCCCTACAGGGTATATAATCTTTCGAAAGTCGTGCCCGCGGTTATGAGGCAGATGGGAATTTGTTAATGTCCGGTTGTAGATAACTTGACACTTGACTTCATTAAAATGCATCAACCGCGTGTGTAGCCGTGATGGTCTCTTCTCGGCGGAGTCCGGGAAGTGAACACAGTTTGTGTTATGCCTGACATAGGTAGTTTCAGGATGACTTCTTGATCGCTTCTAGCTTCTCGACCGACGTGTTGCTTCTCTTCTCGCTCTCACTTGCGTATGTTAGCCACCATATATGCTTAGTGCTTGCTGTAGCTCCACCATATTACCCCTTTACCTGCCTGTGAGCTTAAATAGTCTTGATCTCGCGGGTGTGAGATTGCTGAGTCCCCGTGGCTCACAGATTCTACCAAAATAGATGCAAGTGCCGAGGATACTGGCGCAGATGGCGCAACTGAGCTGAAGTGGGAATTTGATGAGGCCCTTGGTCGTTACTATGTATCATTTCCAGATGATCAGTAGAGGTGCCCAGTCGGGACGATCGGGGATCTAGCATTTGGGGTTGTCTTCTTTTCATTTGAACTTGACCATAGCCGGTCTATGAGTGTACTTTGAATGATGTATGATCTTAAATTATGTATTGTGTGAAGTGGCGATTGTAAGCCAACTCTCTTTATCCC
The DNA here is from genome assembly GCF_002162155.2 of Triticum dicoccoides. NCBI lineage: Eukaryota > Viridiplantae > Streptophyta > Magnoliopsida > Poales > Poaceae > Triticum > Triticum dicoccoides. The sequence goes on from NC_041393.1 coordinate 490,257,367, forward strand.
ATTCTTGTTCATTAGATGGGATTGTGTGAAGATGACCCTTCTTGCGACAAAACCACCATACGGTTATGCCTCTAAGTCGTGCTTCGACACGTGGGAGATATAGCCGCATCGTGGGTGTTACAAAGCGGCCCGGACCGACCTTACACGTACACTTACGTGAGACAGGTTCCACCGACTAACATGCACTTGGTGCATAAAGGTGGCTAGCGGGTGCCAGTCTCTCCCACTTTAGTCGGAACGAATTCGATGAAAAGGGTCCTTATGAAGGGTAAATAGCAATTGGCATATCACGTTGTGGTTTTGCGTAGGTAAGAAACGTTCTTGCTAGAAACCCATAGCAGCCACGTAAACATGCAAACATCAATTAGAGGACGTCTAACTTGTTTTTGCAGGGTATGTTATGTGATGTGATATGGCCAAGAAGAATGTGATGAATGATATGTGATGTATGAGATTGATCATGTTCTTGTAATAGGAATCACGAGTTGCATGTCGATGAGTATGACAACCGGCAGGAGCCATAGGAGTTGTCTTAATTTATTGTATGACCTGCGTGTCATTAAACAACGCCATGTAATTACTTTACTTTATTGCTAACCGGTAGCCATAGTAGTAGAAGTAATAGTTGGCGAGACAACTTCATGAAGACACGATGATGGAGATCATGGTGTCATGCCGGTGATGATGATGATCATGGAGCCCCGAAGATGGAGATCAAAAGGAGCAAAATGATATTGGCCATATCATGTCACTATTTGATTGCATGTGATGTTTATCATGTTTATGCATCTTATTTGCTTAGAACGACGGTAGTAAATAAGATGATCCCTCATTAAAATTTCAAGAAAGTGTTCCCCCTAACTGTGCACCATTGCGAAAGTTCGTCGTTTCGAAGCACCACGTGATGATCGGGTGTGATAGATTCTAAGGTTCACATACAACGGGTGTAAGCCAGATTTACACACGCCAAACACTTAGGTTGACTTGACGAGCCTAGCATGTACATACATGGCCTCGGAACACAAGAGACCGAAAGGTCGAGCATGAGTCGTATGGTGGATATGATCAACATGAAGATGTTCACCGATGATGACTAGTCCGTCTCACGTGATGATCGGACACGGCCTAGTTTACTTGGATCATGTAATCACTTAGATGACTAGGGGGATTTCTATCTGAGTGGGAGTTCATAAGATGAACTTAATTATCCTGAACATAGTCAAAAACCCTTTGCAAATAATGTCATAGCTCGCGCTTTAGTTCTACTGTTTTAGATATGTTCCTAGAGAAAATATAGTTGAAAGTTAACAGTAGCAATTATGCGGACAGTAGAAGACTTATGTCCCTAATGCACCGCTCGGTGTGCTGGACCTCGAACGTGGTCTGTGGATGTTGCGAACATCTGACATACACGTTTTGATGACTACATGATAGTTCGGTAATGGTAAATGGTTTAAAACTGAGGCACCAAAGACATTTTTGAGATGTGTAGAACATATGAGATGTTCCAAGAGCTGAAATTGGGATTTCTGGCTCGTGCCCACGTCAAGAGGTATGAGACCTTCGGCGAGTTTTCTAGCCTACAAACCAAGGGAGAAGATCTCAATCGTTGAGCTTGTACTCAGATTGTCTAGGTACAACAATCACTTGAATCGAGTGGGAGTTAATCTTCCAGATGAGATAGTGATGTTTCTCCAAAGACATTGCCACCAAGCTACTAGAGCTTCGTGATGAACTATAACATAATAGGGAAAGATATGGTGATCCTTGAAATATTCGCGATGTTTGACACCGCGAATGTAGAAATCAAGAAGGAGCATCAATTGTTGATGGTTAGTGAAACCACTAGTTTCAAGAAGGGCAAGGGCAAGAAGGGGTACTTCATGAAACGGCAAATCAGTTGCTGCTCCAGTGAAGAAACCCAGGGTTGAACCCAAACCCGAGACTTAGTGCTTCTGTAATGAGGGAACGGACACTAGAGCAGAACCACCCTACATACTTGGTAGATAAGAAGGCAGGCAAGGTCGACAGAAGTATATTGGATATACATTATGTTAATGTGTACTTTACTAGTACTCCTAGTAGCACCAGGGTATTAGATACCGGTTCGGTTGCTAAAGTGTTAGTAACTCGAAATAAAAGGCTACGGAATAAACAGAGACTAGCTAAAGGTGAGCTGACGATATGTGTTGGAAGTGTTTCCAAGGTTCATGTGATCAAGCATCGCACGCTCCCTCTACCATCGAGATTGGTGTTAAACCTGAATATTGTTATTTGGTGTTTGCGTTGAGCATAGACATGATTGGATTATGTCTATCGCAATGCGGTTATTCATTTAAGGAGAATATTGGTTACTCTATTTATTTGAATAATACCTTCAATGGTCTTACACCTAAAAGAATGGTTTATTGAATCTCGATCGTAGTGATACACATTTTCATGCCAAAAGATATAAGATAGTAATGATAGTACCACTTACTTGTGGCACTGCCATGTAAGTCATATTGGTATAAAACGCATGAAGAAGCTCCACGTTGATGGATCTTTGGACTCACTCGTTTTTGAAAAGTTTGAGACATGCGAACCATGTCTATTGGTGTATACACATGAAGAAACTCCATGCAGATGGATCGTTTGGACTCACTTGATTTTGAATCAGTTGAAATATGCAAATCATACCACATGGGCAAGATGACTGAAAAGCCTCGTTTTCAGTAAGATGGAACAAGATAGCAACTTGTTGGAAGTAACACATTTTGATGTATACAGTCCAATGAGTGTTGAGGCATGCAGTGAATATCGTTATGTTCTTACTTCACAGATGATTTGAGTAGATGTTGAGTATATTTACTTGATGAAACACAAGTCTGAATTATTGAATGGTTCAAGTAATTTCAGAGTGAAGTTGAAGATCATCGTGACAAGAGGATAAAATGTCTATGATATGATCATAGAGACCAGTATATGAGTTACGAGCTTTGGCACGCAATTAAGACACTGTGGAAATTGTTTCACAATTATACCGCCTGGAACACCATAGTGTGATGGTGTGTCCGAACATCATAGTTGCACCCTATTGGATATGGTGCGTACCATGATGTCTCTTATCAAATTACCACTATCGTTCATGGATTAAGCATTAGGGACAACCACATTCACTTTGATAGGGCACCACATAATTGCGTTGAGATGACACCGTATGAACTATGGTTTAGAGAAACCTAAGTTGTCGTTTCTTGAAAGTTTGGGGCAGCGACACTTATATGAAAAAGTTTCATCCTGATGAGCTCGAACCCAAAGCGGATAAAATGCATCTTCATAGGACACCCAAAAATAGTTGGGTATACCTCCTATTTCAGATCCGGAAGCAAAAGGATTGTTTCTAGAAACGGGTCCTTTCTCGAGGAAAAGTTTCTCTCGAAAGAATTGAGTGGGAGGATGGTGGAGACTTGATGAGGTTGTTGAACCATCACTTCAACTAGTGTGTAGCAGGGCACATGAAGTTGTTCCTGTGGCACCTACACCAATTGAAGTGGAAGCTCATGATAGTGATCATAAGGCTTCGGATCAAGTCACTACCAAACCTCGTAGGACGACAAGGACATGTACTGCTTCAGAGTAGTACGGTGACCCTGTCTTGAAGGTCATGTTGCTAGACAACAATGAACCTACGAGCGATGGAGAAGCGATGGTGGGCCCGGATCCCGACAAATGGCTCGAGGCCATAAAATCCAAGAGAGGATCCATGTATGAGAACAAAGCATGGACTTTGGTGGTCTTGCCTGATGATCGGCAAGACATTGAGATAAATGGGTCTTTAAGAAGAAAACGGACGTGGATGGTAATGTCACCGTCTATGAAGATCGACTTGTGGCGAAGAGTTTTTCACAAGTTCAAGTAGTTGACTACGATGACATTTTCTCATCCGTACTGATGCTTAAGTCCGTTGGAATCATGTTAGCATAAGCTGCATTTATGAAATCTGGCAGATGGATGTCAAAACAAGTTTCCTTACCAGTTTTTCGTGAGGAAAGGTTGTATGTGATAGAACCAGAAGGTTTTGACAATCCTGAAAGACGCTAACAAGTATGCAAAGCACCAGCAATCCTTCTAAGGACTGGAGTAAGCATCTCGGAGTTGGAATGTGCGCTTTGATGAGATGATCAAAGATTTTGGGTTTATACAAAGTTTATGAGAAATTTGTATTTCCAAAGAAGTGAGTGGGAGCACTATAGAATTTCTGATGAGTATATGTTGTTGTCATATTGTTGATCGGAAATGATGTAGTATTTTTGGAAAGCGTATAGGGTTGTTTGAAAGGTGTTTTTCAATAGAGAACCTGGATTAAGCTGCTTGAACATTGAGCATCAAGATCTATGAGGATAGATCAAAAACCACAAAATGGTACTTTCAAATGAGCACATACCTTGACATGATCTTGAAGGTGTTCAAGATGGATCAGTCAAAGAAGGAGTTCTTGCCTGAGTTGTAAGGTATGAAGTCAAGACTTAAAGCTCGACCACGACAGAAGAGAAAGAAAGGACGAAGGTCGTCCCCTATGCTTCAGTATGCTATGCTCTGCTGTATAGTATGCTATGCTGTGTATGCTATGTATGCTATGTTGTGTACCGCACCAGAAGTGTGCCTCGCCATGAGTCAGTCAAGGGGTACAAGAATGATCCAGGAATGGGGATCATTGGACAGCGGTTAAAATTGTCCCTGGAGTAAATAAGGACATGTTTCTCAATTATGGAGGTGATAAAGAGTTCGGCATAAAGGGTTACGTCGATGCAAGCTTTAACACCTATCCGAGTGACTCTGAGTAGCAAACCAGATACGTATAGTGGAGCAACCATTTGGAATAGCTCCAAGTGGAGCGTGGAAGCAGCATTTACAATATGACATAGAGAATTGCGAAGTACATACGGATTTGAATGTTGCAGACCCGTTGACTAAAACCTCTCTCACAAGCAAAACATGATAAAACCCAAGAACTCATTGAGTCTTAATCACATGGTGATGTGAACTAGTTTAGTGACACTAGTAAACTCTTTGGATATTGGTCACATGGCGATGTGACCTATCAGTGTTAATCACATGGCGATGTGAACTAGATTATTGACTCTAGTGCAAGTGGGAGACTGTTGAAAATATGCCCTAGAGGCAATAATAAATTGGTTATTATTATATTTCCTTGTTCATGATAATCGTTTATTATCCATGCTATAATTGTATTGATAGGAAACTCAGATACATGTGAGGGTACATAGACAACACCATGTCCCTTGTAAGCCTCTAATTGACTAGCTCGTTGATCAATAGATGGTTACGATTTCCTGACCATGGACATTGGATGTCGTTGATAACGGGATCACATCGTTAGGAGAATGATGTGATGGACAAGACCCAATCCTAAGCCTAGCACAAAGATCGTGTAGTTCCTATGCTAAAGCTTTTATAATGTCAAGTATCATTTCCTTAGACCATGAGATTGTGCAACTCCCGGATACCGTAGGAATGCTTTGGGTGCACCAAACGTCACAACATAACTGGGTGGCTATAAAGGTGCACTACGGGTATCTCCGAAAGTGTCTGTTGGGTTGGCACGAATCAAGACTGGGATTTTTCACTCCGGTTGACGGAGAGGTATCTCTGGGCACACTCGGTAGGACATCATCATAATGTGCACAATGTGACAAAGGGGTTGATCACGGGATGATGTGTTACGGAACGAGTAAAGAGACTTCCCGGTAACGAGATTGAACAAGGTATCGGGATACCGACGATCGAATCTCAGGCAAGTATAATACCGCTAGACAAAGGGAATTGTATACGGGATTGATCGAATCCTCGACATCGTGGTTCATCCGATGAGATCATCGTGGAACATGTGGGAGCCAACATGGGTATCCAGATCCCGCTGTTGGTTATTGACCGGAGAACGTCTCGGTCATGTCTGCATGGTTCCCCAACCCGTAGGGTCTACACACTTAAATTTCGATGACGCTAGGGTTATAGGGAATAGATATACGTGGTTACCGAATGTTGTTCGGAGTCCCGGATGAGATCCCGGACGTCAAGAGGAGTTCCGAAATGGTCCGGAGGTAAAGATTTATAAATGGGAAGTCCTGTTTTGGTCACCGAAAAAGTTTCGGGTGCTATCGGTAACGTACCGGGACCACCAGGAGGGTCCCGGGGGTCCACCAAGTGGGGCCACCGGCCCCAGAGGGCAGAGTGGGCCAAGTGTGGGAGGGGACCAGCCCCATGTGGGCAGGTGCGCCCCCCCACAAGGGCCCAAGGCGCCTAGGGTTTGGGGAGGGGGTGCTTCCACCTTGCTTGGGGGGCAAGTTTCCTCCTCCCCCCCATGACCGCACCCTAGATGGGGATTGGGGCTTCCTCCACCCCTAGGGAGGGAACCCTAGGTGGGGGTGCAGCCCTCCCTCTTCCCCTATATATAGTAGAGGCAAAGGGGCAGCCCAACACACGAAGTTCTTGTCCTGTTGGCGCAGCCCTACCTCTCTTTCTCCTCATATCTCGCGGTGCTTGGCGAAGCCCTGCTAGATCACCATGCTCCTCCACCACCACCACGCCGTTGTGCTGCTGCTGGATGGAGTCTTCCCCAACCTCTCCCTCTCTCCTTGCTGGATCAAGGCATGGGAGACGTTGCCGAGCTGTACGTGTGTTGAACGCGGAGGTGCCGTCCGTTCGGCACTAGGATCTCCGATGATTTGGATCACGACGAGTACGACTCCTTCAACCCCGTTCTCTTGAACGCTTCCGCTTAGCGATCTACAAGGGTATGTAGATGCACTCTCCTTCCCCTCGTTGCTGGTTTCTCCATAGATAGATCTTTGTGACACGCAGGAAAATTTTGAATTTCTGCTACGTTCCCCAACAGTTAAATCACAGTAGACTAAATTTTTCAGAGCTCGCCGGAGTTCGCCGGTGCGAATGAAGGGGCTCGGTTGGTTGTGGGGCCTCGCCGAACGAATAAAACTCGATGCGGGTGGGGGTTGGGGCGGGGGTGGGGGTGGGGGTGGCGGAGGAACACAGGCGATGGGGGCCGGTGGTCTGGCCGGCGGCCCGTGCGGTGTTCTGTATGGGAAGAATCAGAGACGAGGAAGAAGATGGTTAGGAGACGTAGGATCTTCATCCAACTGCCTGAAATTGTCGAGAGACAGCTAGGAGTTGCATTCTTAATGCGCTCTGGTTCATCATGTGTGGCCGCAACCAACATTTTATTATCCAAAATCTGCTTGCTCTTCTTTACCATGTTCCTCTTCCGTTCTTATTTAATATGTACTCTCCCCGTTCCTAAATACAAGTCTTTGTATAGATTCCACCATGGACTACATATGGAGAAAAATGAGTGAATCTACACTCTAAAATGTATCTAGATACATCTGTATGTGATCCATAGTGGAAATCCCTACCAAGACTTATATTTTGGAACGAAGGGACTTTGATAGTAGTACAATATGTTCCTTGTTCTGAAGATGAGTAGGGACATTTGCAGTGTAGAGGTCTATATGGTCAGTTGTGATGGACACTTTGAGCCTCTTTGAATCGTAGGATCTTGTAAACATAGGAATAGGATTTGTAGTGGCCTGCCCACTTGAATCCTATAAGAACAGCAAGGAAATGCGGGGAGCTGTGTCACCTTTGAGAGTTACCCTGATATTAACAGTACAGCACCTTCACTTGAAGAGAGCTAGTATCCGAAGCCTTTCTAGCCATACCGGCAAACTAGCACATATATTCCAGCAAGTTCCACTTTGCTGATTTTACTCTGATGCTTAAGGTTTTCCCGTTATATCTACACTATGATCTGTGTAGCTTCTTTGTGTCGCACTAGCATCAGTCCACTCTTGAAGCTAAACACTGCAATGACTCACAAAATTGGCACCAAGGCATTGGGTGCCATTCTGGATGCAATGAAACTCATATGCTCCCCACCTGTTGACTCTTGTTCAGAATATGATCCTAATGACTCTTGTTCAAAATTGCCACATATAGAGAGACAGCATGGAATTGGATTTCTTTGGGCGCTGTGATTCATCATGAGTGGGCAACCAACATTGTATGCAATGAAACGGAACCTCAAGAGTATGCTTCCTCTTCTGTTCTTTAACATGTTCCTCTTTGTTTATTCTGTATTTAGTACGTATAGTATGTTCCTTGTCAGGAAGGGGCGCAGGGACATATGCAGTCAATAGCTGATAGAGCTGGCATGTACGTGATCGATAGGCTTTCAATTACTAGCGGCAATACAACACCGTATTTTCAAGCCAGTTCCACTTTCCTGATTTACATATCGTGGTTATGGTGTACCCCTGTTATGTACACTATGATATGCCTAGTTGCTGTGTGCTCTTGTTATCATGGTTTGGCAATAAACTCTCTATACAGTATATTATGAACCTGTCATCTGCTAGCTATCCTTACTTCTGGAGCCTATTTTTTGTGTACTTGTGCCAGATTATATAAATGCACGCACCATATTACAACACACATGAGCTCTCTCATCAGAATTCAGTGATAGCACACAAGTGTTTACAGGGGCGCCCCTATATTAGAATATCATCTACATTACAAAGATAATCTCACAACTATTTATGTTTTCATGGTTCTTAGATATTATACACAATTACAGTGAATATCAGAATACGCGCATCAGAAGAATATTGTGGAACACTTCAATGACTTACAAAATTGGCACGAAGGCATTGAGTGCCATTCTGGAAGCAATGAAACTCATACGCTCCCCACCTGTTGATTCTTGTTCAGAATATCATCCTAATGACTATTCTAACCTCGAGGAGTAAAAGCCAGATGGCATGTCCTGTTCACCCATCAAGGTGCCTGTTCTAATTTGGCAAGGTTTTATTGATTGCGCGTATCTTACATATGTTGTCTTGCATTTCTTCTACTTTGTTGCACCACCATCTGCTTAGTTTACTCATCATATAACTCGAGATGCCATGCCCATCCATTATCAATACATATTCCATCTGTCATCATACCATGTTTTTTCACTCAAATGTTGTTCTTGTGCATCAGACATCAAAAAGGAAGAGGGTGATTGCTGAACCCGAAGGAGCACCAGCAAAGTCCTTGGAAAACGTGGTGGTGCCGGAGAAATTAGACAGCGCCCCACTTATATTGGATGTACAACCAGTGACACAAAACGTAGGACCGACTCCAGCAGACTGTATCCATACTTCACTGGCCACACCACTAGCCCCACCACATAGGACCTGCACTCCAGCAAAAGGTATACCAACTTCATTTGCCATAGCACCAGCAGTACCACAGAAAAATCGCACTCCAGCAAAAAGTACAGCAAGTCCACCGGCCGAAGACCTGTCCCAACTGCAGAGACGGCCAATTCCTGCAGATTGGAACCCCATTCCATTTATTCCCAGTTTGAAAGACAATGCTTTCAATGTTGTTAGGGACTACGTGCATATATTCCCATCATGGGAAGATTATAGTGAAGACAAACACCATTTTCACATCTTCCTGTCCAAGTTACGTGTAAGTGCTATTATTCATGGTTATTATTTTCCTGTTTTGTTCTGATCGAACACATCAATGATTTACATTACATTGTTGAAACTAGGCGAGGCTCAATCTGGATAGTCATGACGAGCAAAGCTTGCTTGTGCTTTTCAACGAAGCATTGCAGCAGTATCGGTGTTACCTGAGGAGATCACTCTTTGATGGAAAGTCTATAAACGAATTTCCGGTGAAGTCTCATGTGCTAAATTTATAAGACATTGAATGGAAAAACCTTCTTATGCACTGGTCTCATTCCCAGGATGAGGTACTGTTTATGAAATCACATGACAATTTGAACTTCTACTTTTCCGCATGTGCCTTACGGATCTTTTTTGCAGGAAATCTTCTCGAAGAAGAATTCCGGTTTTGAAAAGAATGACAGGATATCGCAAATATGCTGCCCGCTGCTTTGATCTTGGTAGTACCTGTTGTCCTGTATCACTGTACTTGCATACATACCTGGTTCATTATGTGACAGCAGTATACATGATAGCTTGCTTATCAATTGTTCGCTCCAAATTATCTGATCTGTATGAATGGTTACATTAGTGTAGAATATATCCAATGCCAATGAATTTTTTTAGCTCCACATTATTCTTGTAAGTACATGCTATCCTTTATCAGTGTACTTATATTGACAGGTAGTTGTTCATGTACCATCACTCTGCAGCTTATTTTCCTTTGCCCTCCATTTTCTACACATCAGATCTATATTTACTCTTACCATAAGGTTGGTACTAAAGAAGTTTAGTTATGCATTGCTCTTGGCTTGTGCCTTTTGCCTGTATTGCTGCACGTACATTTATAGCTACTTGGTTATGTAGCATCACTCTTCATCTTATCTTAAATATTCTCCATTTTTTCATATATTATCACATGTATATATACTCTTAACAAAATGTAGAATAAAGGCAATGCTTATGAAGAAGATTCTGTGGTAAACTTCTTGAATTTCCCCACCATCAGCATGGACAAGGGCTTTATAAAGCCTGTCTTCACCAGTAATGTAAGTTTGTCCTTCTCAAGCCTTCAAACTTTGTTGTGTATATTTGGTTAGGCATGAATGCAATAGCTGTTTATTTTTGGTGTTTGCATCAAATTGCATGTTTAAAGTTTATTATGTACTGACTCCGTTCCTAAATATAAGTCTTTCTAGAGATTTCAATATGGACTACATACGGAACAAAACGAGTGAATCTACACTCTAAACTATATCTATATACATCTGTATGTAGTTCATATTAAAATCTCTAAAAGACTTATATTTAGGAACAGAGGGAGTAGTTCATAAACAAAAGTTTTTCCTTCTCAATTTAAGTTTTCAGTTGTACAACCAAGTTCCTTCTTCATACCATGTCAATTAAACTATACAGAGCAAGTGATCTTCTTTTGTACTGCATGTATGCTTCTGTTCTTCATCCGTAATCCAGTGGTGTGGTGAACCTACCCACTACAGCACAATATCATATTCTGCAATGTCTTAACTATGAACAATGTCATATCATTCTACTATTATTTAAACCGTCTCTTTATTTGCCAATCTGAAATGGGATAAATTGACGGCACACTAACCATTGATACTTTTGAGTTCTTGATCTGTAATCCAGTGGTGTCGTGAAGGTGCCAACTCCTTCACAATGTCATTTCCTGCCATGTCTTGACCTGAACAATACCATATTGTGTAAATGCATTTTAAACTGTGTCACTTTATTCGTCGGTAAGAAATGTGATGAATTGACAGCACTGACACTTTTATGTGCAAAACCTGTCATCTGTCTGCTTGTTTATCTTTTAGAGTGAGGAAGATATAAGTGTTGAACAAGTGCAGTCTCATCATCTTGCTCAGGTGCTTGCGTTGCAGGTCGCCAATAGGGCTAACCTTTCTCGAACTCTACTGAAGTGCTGTCGGTTTTGTATATTATTTTGTCGGCATGTTTATTTGCACTGGTGGCGATCTTTGATGTGCAGTGTATATAATCTGTTGTTTGCTTGTGCTTTATTATCATAGTGGCGAACTTTGATGCCCAATGGATGTAATATGCCATAATTTCTTTATTGTATAGTCTAGGTTTTTTCTTATTCACGATGCTGCAGTTATTTTACTGTATATATATCCTGTCTTCGCAGTAAAGCGGCCAAACCGTAAAATTACGGTACATAATCGGGCCGTCATGCAATCACGATGTATGATCCGCATCATGGGCCCCGTCAAATTGGCCCACTAGTAGATTCGGGACTTTAATAGGCCGAGTAACTCCTGGCCCTCTTTTCGCAAGAAAATTCAACGGGCTTTTTGGAGACTGAGAAGTAGGTTGGGCCTGAAACGTGCCGAACAGCTCACGGGCCGGAAGCAGCCCGAAATGGACCCCGGCCCATGATTGTGCGAATCAAATCACGGGCTTTTAACAGGCCAAAATTGTGTCGGTCCTTTTTTGGCCCGATCATATCGGCTGCGAGCAGGCCGGATGCAAACCGGACTGTAGTTTGGCCCAACTATATGACGGGCTTTTAATAGGCTGAAATTAATATAGGGCCGAAATGTTAAACGGGCCCTTAACAGGCCGAAACTAATATTAGGCCGATTTACTAAATGGGTCTTTTGCAAATGGGCCCAAAAGCATCGCGTCCAGTTAACGAGCCGAATCTGATATGGGCCATAATTGAGGCCAAAGCATAAAAGGGCCGGACCTGATCTGGGTCGTGATTTGGCCCAGAACGTGGGAGGCTTTTAACGGGCCGGATCTCATATGGGCCATTATTAGTCCCGGAACGTGGCAGGCCATTAATGGACCAGATCAAATATGGGCCGACATTTGGCCCAAAACATGGCAGCCAGTTAATGGGCCGGCCTACTAGGGTCCTCAAAATCTTGTGGGCCTACAGCTAGGCCGGCCCATTAGTGTCGGCGAAATCTCGTGGGCCTTTAGCTGGGCCGGCCCATTATGACACACAATAATCTTGTGGGCCTTTACCTGGGCCGACCCATTATGGCCCGCGAAATCTTGTGGGCCTTTAGCTGGGCCAGCCCATTATGGTGCACAAAATCTCATTGGCCATTAGCTGGGTCGGCCCATTATGGTCCACAAAATCTTGTGGGCCTTTACTTGGGCCGGCCCATTTAAACTTGATGGCCGTGCCACGTGTCGACGTATCATAGGCGCCTTCTGTACAATGAGTGGATGACATCTGTCCCAACGATGAGCCAACACGTGTTTCCTCCGGCCAATGATGATTTTACACGTGGAAAATCCCCATTGGTCGGGGCTGTTAACGGGTTATCAGATCCAAAACCCGACCCGATAGCTTAACGGCATTCCGTTACGGTGGATGCCACGTGTCGGTCACCCTTGACGAAAGCACTTTTGTGACGCGTGATTTATCGTCATGGAAGTGGACACTTCCGTGATGATAATTTTGGTAATGTCATGGAACACTTCTACGACAGCAGATGTATGACTATCTTGATTCTGTCATAAAATCGTCATGGATGTACATGCATGACAAAAAACACGACCTACTATGACAAACACGTATCATCACGGAAGTGTATTTTTTTGTAGTGATGCCTTCTAATTTTGTGGATGGCATTTGGGCCCGCGCGCTACATGGCCCGCATGTCGGTCAACAAAAGTACAACGACATTTAGTAGAGGGAGACGTTTCAATGACCTAGGAGGAGCTAGAAGCGGTATTGTATCCACTGTACTAGTAGTAATTGTTTTTCTGGGTAGCTTTAGAGTGTCTCCACTGTACTAGTAGTAATTGTTTCTCTGGGCCCAAGACAAAACAGCCCATCTACTCTAGTAAATAGTAAAATCAATTCAAAAGCCCATATATTTACTGAATGAGAGGCGCTACCCACACCCAGCACACCCCCCCCCCCAAAACATGAGTTCTCTTCTTCCTCCTCACTCCCACCCACCTCACGTCAGCTCGCTCCACTCGTACCCCCAAATTCCTCACCTCACTCCTACAGAAAACCCTAGCTCCCCTTCTTCCTCACTACTATAGAAAAACCCAGCTCCCCTTCTTCTTTACTCGCACTACAACTAGGCTCGTCATTCGTTACTCTGCTCAAATCTGTGAGCGGGACGCGACGGCCTCGAGGAAAATGGAGTCGGCTGATCCCAGCGCCAAGAAGATGAGGCTCCCGCCAGCGGCGACGCCTATTGTAGATCCTGCACCCGGCAGCGCGGGGAGAAGCGGCGAACCCGCCCCCACTAGATCCCAGGAACCCTTAGAATCTCGGGTGGACCGCATCAGCGATCTCCCAGACGCCGTCCTTGGGGAGATCATCTCACTTCTCCCCACCAAGGATTGCTGCCGCACCCAAGTCCTCTCAATTCGGTGGCGCCCTCTATGGCGCACCGTGCCCCTTAATCTCGACTGTCATCAGCTATCTCTCTTTAATGATTTTGAAATCCCCACAACCATCATCTTCTCCCACCAGGGCTCCGTTCAAAGCATCTGCATCCCGTCATGCTACCTGAGCAAGCATACCATGCCCTGCACAGTGGACGCCTGGATGAAATCCCTTGAACTCACAGAACTACAGCTGCTTGAGTTCTACTATTCCCTTGGAAATCACATACCACATACCGAACGTCATGTACTTGTGCCCTCAACACCGATGTCCATCTCGTGGTTTTCCTCCTCTCTCCACACCGCTACCTTTACACTGTGCTACCTACCAGACAATCTGGTACTAAACCTTCGACTCCCATTTCTCAAGAAACTTTCACTTGTGCAGGTTCATATATCGGAGGCCTCATTGCACATCATCATCCACTCCAGTTGCCCTGCCCTAGAGTGCTTGGTGCTCGTTTTCACAGTTAGAATCGGTTGTCTCAAATAAAGTCGCCTAACCTTGTAAGAATTGGAATTTGTTTTGACGGAAGGCAGCTCATCATTCAAGATGCCCCTTCACTTCAAAGGTTGATCCTTGATTCTAGTTATTCACCATTGCAAATAACCGTCCTCTCTGCGCCTAAACTGGAGACCTTGGGTGTAATACATGATCTCTGTGCTCATTTCAATATGGTGTTTGGCTCCACAGTTCTTCAGGTACTTTGTATTATCATCTACACTTGTAACCATAAGCTGCATTTTAAATTTCTGCTCATCAGTTATATATCATCTTGGAGTACACATTTTGTACTAATATTATGTCCAATGCTCAATGAAGAGTTTCTCCATGGATGGCCTATCAATGGTGCTGGATTCTGTCAAGATCTTATATATCCAAATGAATAGTTTTGATCTGAACAAGATTATTGGCTTGCTGCAATGCTTTCCATGTCTGGAGAAGTTGTATATAAAGGTGATAATTTCACGCACATCGGAAACCCGCATATAGTGTACTAGAATTAACCATTCAGCTGTTTCTCTTTTGACACTCTTTTTTAGACCTTAATTCTTTTCAATCTTCATGTCTATTTAGGCAACAAGACAGGGTAAGAAAGTTATAACCAATCGGTGGATTCCTAAGCATCGGGATTTTCTCACTTCTCATGAGATTCGATTGAAGACAATAGCGTTAGAACGATATGTAGCCAACCGTGCAAACACTAGATTTGTCACATTCTTCCTGCTGAATGTGAGGTTACTATTGTCCATCAGGCTTAAGTTTATCAGCAGCATGGTTTTGATGGATGGGTATGTCGAAGAGCAAAAAAAGGAGTTTTAGGTGGGCAAAAGAGCTTCTGAACTTGTTGGGCTTCTATTTACAACACATTGTGGTCATGATCCAGTAAATTTTACGACCCAGGATGTTCATTCTATGGACCTGTCCGATCCATTTGACTATGACTGCCGAAAACAGTGCTGGAGTTAGATGTTGTTTCCCTTTTCAATCGGGTTTTTTTGTAAACCTGATGAACAATTAACCCTCATGCTTTTGTACAGTTTGTAAGCTGGAGTTAGATGTTCTTGCCTTTTTCAACTCGGCTGTGACTGTCATATTTTCTTTGAAACAAGGCAAATGGCTTCTAGTCGTTTAATTTAGAGTGAAATATTGTAACAAATCCCAACCAAGGGAACTAACATCACTCTCGCCGGCTGCTTGAGCTCACTGTGCATTACAGAAGCCAAGTGATTAGCCCCCACCAGCACCCACAAAGTTATTTCGAACTAGCAAATCAAATGGGTTGTAAATTTTCATAGGAAAGGCTGCATGACCGTGACAGGTTTGGATTCTGACACTTGGGGCCCGCGAGAAAATAGCCTATCCAAGGTGGTGTCGACTTACTAGCCAGTCAACAAACGATTCTGCCTACCAGCCGTTGGATTGACATCCAACATCCGTCATGTATCTTCTATCTCTTGTCTTCTTCTTCCTCCAGCCGCCCAGACCAAACCACCCCGTCGGCTCCGCCTGCTCCCGCCTCCCATGGCTAGCTACGCCTCCACCGCCCTACCGTACGTACACTCCAATGTTGGCCAGGCCCTCCCTCTATTCCCCCACACGTCCTGTTATTCTCCAGCGACGTCAGCCCCAACATGCACCCGCACCCGAACCAGTAAACCCTCATACTAAGTGCCTCTATATTACAAGCCCAACAATATGGTTCCTCCTAATGGTTGGACATCTGGGGCTCATGCCATTGTCAACTTATAGTCAATAAATGAGAGAATTACACTATGAGCGGCTGACACCAGGGACCCAGCAGGTCGTGCAGTTTTTTTTTGAGGAACAAGCAGTTGTTATTTATACTAGTTTTAGTGACGGATCTGGGTAACAACGGGGCAGTGCGGGGGATGTGGCCCGTCTAGCCAGGGTTTTATTTATGTTTACCACACCATGAGCCCAGTTGTGTTTTTTTCTTGCTGCAAATAGCTAGCCCAGTTCTATTTTTTTAAAAGAAATACGCAAACAGGGCCTACTTGCTTTATCAGCCTTGCTGGGCTGCAAATCTTTCAAGACGAGGAGAGTTTCATTCGGTTTGCCCAAAAATGGGTTGTACATTTTTAAAACACATCAAACCAGGAATTAGTTTCAATTTTTTTCATTACAAGATTTTAAATTCCATTGATTTTTATGCGTGGACAATTATTTGGATTTTATATTTATATAAATTATTTTTCAAAATAGTTTGAATGTGAATCGATATTTCGGGATTAAAAACAGTTGACCACACCGAAATATGCAAAATTTCGTATACTTTTTAACCGTGGCCTCAATATGGGGTGTAATGCTAATAAAAAAAGATGGACTCCAAAAAAAATTCTTAAGAATTAGCAAATGGGCTGTACATTATTAGAAATAATGGCAGATGTGTTGTATGCTATTTTCCACAGATTTGAGGCTGACTTGTGCGCCTACTACAGGTTGACGCGTATGCTTTCCTAAAAAAAGGTTGAGGCACACGCAACACCCTGTCAACTTAGTCAACACACGAGAGCAGTGACTGTTGGATGTCCATCCAACGGCTGTCGTGCTTCTTCAATCTCTGCTCTTCCTACTCCAGCCGCTCAAACAAGCACCGGCGGGACTGCCTGCTCCCTCCTCCCGCGGCCGGCTATGCTGCTGCGCAGGCCTCACCGCCCCACTGTACTCCCATTGCTGGCCTAGCCATCTCTCTACTCACCCACACCTGCTGTTATTCTCCGGGGACGGCAGATGAACTAGTAAACCCTCATACTCCTCTGCGTGGGAAACAACTACCGAGTCTTCCCTGGCTCCATGTCATTCGCTTCGTAGGCCTCGATGTCGTCCACCGCCCTGGTTCTCTCGGCACGGCCTGGTCAACGTAGTCAATGAACATCCATTGGAAGTGGACTGTACATGGAGAGGCTGACAGCTGGGTCCACGGCCGCATGCAAGGAAATGCCTCCTTATTACGCGCAATATAGTGATTCCTCCACCTGACAGCTAGGAACCACGGGAAGGACCTCTGTATTTCGCAAAAAAAAACGATCCCCCGCTGACCGGTCGGACCCACCAGTTATATCTTCACACGCAAGGAAGTGCCTCCTTATTACGCAAAAAAATGAATACCCCTACTAGCTGGGACCCACCATAGTGGGTGGCTGACTTGTGGGCCTAATAAGTTGACAGGGACGGAGGGCTTTGTCAACTTAGTCAATACTCCAATAACCGTACGATGTCCATCCAATGGCCATAGTACTTCTTCAACCTCTGGTCTTCTTGCTCCAACCGCCCAAAGCAGCACCGGTCGTGCCGCCTGCTCCTGCCTCCCGTGGCCGGCTGTGCTGCCGCGGAGGCCTCACCACCCCCATACTACTCCCACCGCTAGCCAGGCCATCCCTCCACTCACCCACACCCCCTGTTATTCTATGGCGACGACAGCCTCACATCGCATCTGAACCAGTGAACCCTCGTACTCCTCTCCACGTGGGCATCCACTGCGGCGTCTTCCCTGGCTCCATGTCGTCCCCTTCCTAGGCCTTGCCGTCATCCACCGCCGTGGTGCTCTCGGCGCGGCGTGGTCAATGTGGTCAATGACCGACTTCCATCGGAAGAGTAATGTATGTGGAGAGGCTGACAGCTGGGTCCATGGCAGCCGCAAGGAAGTGCCTCCTTATTACATGGAAAATAATTATTCGTCCACTTGACAGCAGGGGCCCACCGGACGGGCCACCGTATTTCGCAGAAAAAATATTTCCCCCTGACTACTGGGACCAACCGGACAGGCCACCGTATTTCGCGAAAAAATGTTCCCCCCGCTGTCTGCTCGGACCCACCGGAAGTGCCTCCTTATTAAGCACAAAAAAATGAATACTCCCCCAACTAGATAGGACCCACCTTGGTTGGAGGCTGACATGTGGGCCTACTAAGTTGACGGGGATGAAGGGCTTTGTCAACTTAGTCAATATGAACGATTCTAGCTCCAGTGACCGTACAATGTCCATCCAAGGGCAGTAGTGCTTCTTCAACCTCTGGTCTTCTTGCTCTAGCCGCCCAAAGCAGCATCGGTCGTGCCGCATGCTCCTGCCTCCCATGGCCGGCTGTGCTGCCGCGAAGGCCTCACCGCCCCCTACCATTCCCACCGCTGGCCAGGCCCTGTGGCGACGGCTGCCTCACACCGCCCCCATACTACTCCCACCGCTGGCCATGCCATCCCTCCACTCACACACACCCCCTGGTATTCTGCGGCAATGGCAGCCTCACACCGCAGCCGAACTAGTGAACCCTCATACTCCTCTCCGCGCGGGCTTCCGCTGTCGCGTCTTCCCCAGCTCCGCGTCGTCCCCTTCATAGGCCTCGTCGTCGTCCATCGCCCTGGTGCTCTCGGCGTGGTGTGGTCAACGTGGTTAAGGAACAACTTCCATCATAAGAGTACTGTACATGAAGAGGCTGACAGCTGGGTCCACGCTGGCCGCAAGGAAGTGTCTCCTTATTACTTGGAAAATAATTATTCCTCCACATGACAGCAGGGACCCACCGAAGGGCCACCGTATTTCATGAAAAAAATGTTCCCCCCCTGACTGCTGGGACCCCCTAGATACATCTTTGCATGCAAGGAAGTGTGTTCGAAAAAAATGATTCACCTCCTTGATTGCTGGGACCCACCAGCTACATCTTCGCACGCAAGGAAGTGCCTGACAATCGGGACCCACCTAGTCGAAGCGTACGTAGCGTTTTCATTCTGGTCGCCAACGTGTACGTACATACTGGTGGATGTAGAGGCGCGCACGTGTCGTAGTAAAGGCACGCACGTAGCTACAGCGGCCAGTGTGCAAGAAAGAAAATATGGCCACGTACATACATAAGGGCGGGGTCTAGAATGCCTACTCGCGCATACGTACGGCCAGGGCTCGTGTACATGGCTGGGTCGGAACGAAGAAACTGCATTGTTGTCGTGTTCATGGGGAGGCAACGGAATGCGTCGTGTTCATTGGGAGGCAACGTAATGCCTCGTGTTCATTGGGAGGCAACGGAACACGTGGGAGCCAACCGACTTGGACAGAACAGGCGATGGAAATGAGGCCTGTCGTACCACAGAATGGAGGAAACGGCCTTGTGTTCGACCGGCCACGTTCCAAACGGGATCCTGTTCATCGGGAGGGGTCTGGCGTACTGCAAAACGGAGGAAACGGACTTGTGTTGGACCTCCTACGGTCGAAATGGGGTCCTGTTGATCAGGAGGGGTGTGGCGTACCACAAAACGGAGGAAATAGACTTGTGTTGGAGCGCTACAGTCAAAACGGGTTTCCTGTTCATCGGGAGGGGTGTGGTGTACCGCAAAACGGGACTCCATGGGATACTGTTCATCACCACCGTCGACCTCCTCTAGCCTCCACGGGCTACTGTTCATCCACCGTCGACCTCCTCCAGCCTCCACCTGCGGCTGTTCATCCACGGGCTCCCATTCATCCAGCCTCCACCATGCGCTACTCCACCGGCTGCTGTTCAACCACCCCTCTCCACGGGCTCCCGTTCAAACACCCCACCACGGGCTACTGTTCATCCAGCCCTCCATCATCTACTATTCATCCAGCTCTCCACGGGGTCCTGTTCATGCAGCCCCAACAGGCTCAATCGATCGGGGTCCTGTTCATCCAGAGGCAACACCACAGGGTCATATTCATCCACCCCCGCAACGCTCACTGTTCGTCCAACCCCCCCTGCAATGCTCACTGTTCATCCAGAGGCAGCATCGATCGGCTTCAGTTAGCAGCAGTTGCGAAGGAATCGCTCTATCGCTCGGGTTCAGTAACGCATAGCCTGCAGTGCAATCGCTCGGGTTCAGTTAGGGACGCCTCGCTTGGGTTCAGTTAGAGCCCAATGCCTCACACACACGCGCCTACGTGTACGAGATAAACGTGCATCGCTTGGCCACACGAAATTATCCTCGCCCTCGCTTCTACCACGGTTTTTTCCATAATGGATGGCCCAAAGAATGTCATGCAACTGCGTCTCCGGCCCACCCAGGATGAAAAGCCCATTTTCTGTCATGATTTTTTGTCATAGAAGTAGGAGCCCACCACATCTATGATGATACCGGGTTTTGTCACAATTATCGTCATAGAAGTGTCATAAGTATGACAGAAAAAAATTCGTTCAGCCCAAAAGGTCACGGATGTGTCTTTTTTTTTGTAGTGAAGTGTAGTATCGCAGGCGTAGTGTTTCCATGCTGATGTGATCCTCTATAACATCAGACACTTGTATTATTATCCATTGTAATAAGAGCTGATTTAGTTCTATGTCAAGCAGTACCATATTCCAGAAGACTTCTCCTTGATCTTAGGGCTAGAATACGAGGCATTCCGGTTTTTCTAAGCCGGGGTGCCACAGCACCACAATAGGCAACAGACTTTTTCCATGCTTGCACTCGATCAGGGATATCATTGAGTCGAGTCATCAGCGACTCGAGGTCATTCTGAAGCACATCTTCTGGCCACAACTCCTTGTCTATCCACGACAGTGCAACCTTCAGTCGAGCAATGTACGTTGTCCAAGACACTAGTGATAACCCACAAGTATAGGGGATAGCAACAATTTTCGAGGGTAGAGTATTCAACCCAAATTTATAGATTCGACACAAGGGGAGCCAAAGAATATTTGAAGGTATTAGCAGCTGAGTTGTCAATTCAACCACACCTGGAGATTAATTATCTGCAGCAACATGATTAGTAGCAAAGTAATATGATAGTTTTGATAATAGTGATAGCAGTAACAGTAACGGTAACCGTGATAGCAGCAATTTTGTAGCAAGTGCAATAGTGACGATAGCAGTAGTAACTTAGCAACAACAATATAAGATAAATTTGTAGGCATTGGATCGGTGACTTGTTGTATGATATTCATCATGAGACAGTGATAAACCTAGGGCAATACGACACTAGCTCCAGTTCATCAATATGATGTAGGCATGTATTCCGTAAATAGTCATACGTGCTTATGGAAAGAATTGGCATGATATCTTTTGTCCTACCCTCCCGTGGCAGCGGGGCCCTATTGGAAACTAATGGATATTAAGGCCTCCTTTTAGTAGATAACCATAATGAAGCATTAACACATGGTGAATACATAAACTCCTCAAACTACGGTCATCACTGGGATTGGTCCCGACTATTGTCACTCCGGGGTTGCCGGATCATAACACGTAGTAGGTGACGATAACTTGCAAGATTGGATCTAGAACATGGATATAATGGTGATAACATAAACGGTTCAGATCTGAAATCATCGAACCCGGGCCCAAAGTGACAAGCATTAAGCATGGAAAAGTCATAGCAACATCAATCTTAGAACACAGTGGATACTAGGGATCGGACCCTAACAAAACTAAATCGATTACATGATGAATCCCATCCAACTCCTCATCGACCAGTGATCCTATGAAGGAATTACTCACTCCCGGTGGGGAGCATCATGGAATAGGCGATGGAGAAGGGTTGGTGATGACGAAGAATGAAGATCCCCCTCTCCGGAGCCCCAAACAGACTCTAGATCTGGCCTCCTGATGAAGAACATGAGGTGATGGCGGCTCCATCCCATGGATCGCGATAATTCTTTCTCCTTGATTTTTTCTGGAAAAATAGAATTTTATAGCGTCGGTTTCAGGGTCAACAGGGCCACCACATGAGGACAACCCACCTAGGCATGCCAGGTGGGGGCGCCCTAGTGGGTTGTACCCAACTAGGTGCCCCCCTCCGATGGATCTTGGCTTGAGAAATTCTTATTTATTGTATAAAAAATCATCACAAAGTTCCGTTCAACTCCGAGAACTTTTATTTCTGCACAAAAAAACACCATGGTAGTTCTGCTGAAAACAGCGTCAGTCCGGGGTTAGTTTCATTCAAATCATGCAAATTAGAGTCCAAAACAAGAGAAAAAGCGTTAGGAAAAGTAGATACGTTGGAGACATATCAACTCCCCCAAGCTTAAACCTTTGCTTGTCCTCAAGCAATTCAGTTGATAAACTGAAAGTGAAAAAGAAAAACTTTTATGAACTCTTTTGT
Source organism: Triticum dicoccoides (assembly GCF_002162155.2). Lineage (NCBI taxonomy): Eukaryota > Viridiplantae > Streptophyta > Magnoliopsida > Poales > Poaceae > Triticum > Triticum dicoccoides. The sequence goes on from NC_041393.1 coordinate 490,279,854, forward strand.
TCTTGTTTGCATAACTAAGCCTAAACAACACCTAGGTTTTCAGCCAACATTATAACTAACCATGCCAAGAATAACTCTTAAAGATTATATTAACTCATATCAATGACATAATTAGCTAGCGAGCAATAATAAGATATCTCAGACAACAACATGTTGTCAAAGCAACCATGATATAATATGACAATAGTGGTATCTCGCTAGCCCTTTCTGAGACTGCAAAACATAAATGCATATCACCTCAAAAGTTCAAGCAGCGACTAAACATTGTAATTCCTGGTAGAAAAGATCCAGCCATGATGCACCCAACATTAGCTACACACAATGCATAAGTCATGACATCAGTGCTCTTAGGTTTTGGCGCTTGCTTTAGAAGGTGATGACACGACATAAAAGTAAATAGATAGTCCCTTTGCGAAGGGAAGTAGTGATTTGTAGAGGTGCCAGAGCTCAAGCTTTTAAAATAGAAGTAAATGATATTTTGAGATATGCACCCTTCGCATTTACTTCACAACTATCAGTTATCAATATCTTCCATGTTAAGCACCAGAGCGATAAACGTAAAGGTTTACTCCCCCTCCACCAACAATCAAACTCCATGGCTTGTTTGAAACAACGGGTGCCATCCAAACCAACAACAGTCTCGGGCGAGTTTTGTTTAATTACTTGCATTTTTAGTTTGGGACCGAGAATCCCTATTACCGCCCTTTCTCATGTGATGGTTAATGAATAAACACTCGGCCTGAGAATAGCCTGCTTAGCATGGAAGATACGGACCACCTCCTATCGTTCCATGAATGATCCAGGCACACAAAAATGATATTTATTAGAAGTTTTTAGAGGTGGCACATGCAAATTTACTTAGGACGGTAGGGTAATACCACATATAGGTAGGTATGCGGACTCATCTGGAATAACTTTGGGTTCAAGGTTTTTGATACACAAGCAGAATTTCCACTTAGTACAGGCGAATGCTAGCAAATAGGTTGAGAAGCAGCCAGCTAGAGAGCAACAATGACTACTGCAGGATGCATTATGCATAAGTAACATTGGACACTGGCATGAGTAGGATATAAACACCATGAACATAAATATAATAGAGGCTATGTTGGTTTTGATTCAACTACATGCATGAACATGTGCCAAGTCAAGCCACCCAAACATTCAAAGGAGGATACCATATCATCATACTACATCACAATCATTTTAACGCAATGTTGATATCCAAGATAAATCATTATCCACTCCTAGCTACTTATGCATGGCATGATAAACTATAATCTCTAATTGTCATTGCAAACATGTTTAATCATAATGGGCTGACTCAGGGATACTAGGTTAAACATATTTACCGAAACAGAACAAGTCGAGTTCATACCCGTTTCTCTCTGCGATGGCCAGTTCATCAAATATTGTCATTATTGCCTTTCACTTGTACGACCGAATGATATGAAAATAATAATAGTGCAAGAGTGCCGTGGACTAAGCTGAAATCTGCAAACATTTTATTCAACAGGAGAAGACAAGGTAAAATGGGCTCTTTATTAGATCAATAGTAATTCATATGAGAGCCACTCAACATTTTCATCGTGGTCTTCTCCTTGGTACAACTCCAATAAAAAGAAAAAAAATTAGAGAAACACACTAAAATATTTTTGGCGTTTTTGGTTTTGTTGAACAAGGAAATAAAAGGGAAAAGCAAAAACGAGAAAAACTATTTACGCGGGAAAGCTCCCAACAAGCAAAAGAAGAACTAGAAAGTCTTTTTGGGTTTTCTTTTTAGTATTACAACTAAGCATGCATAGAAAGTAAACTAATTACAACTAATTTTTTGTTTTTTCTAAGATTTTTCAAACACATAAGAAGAAAGCAAGAAAATAAATTTAACATGGATGATACAATGAAAAAGTGTGAACACCGACAAATGGAATAAGTGGACATGAATGTTATGTCGGTGAGAAACACGTACTCCCCCAAGCTTAGGCTTTTGGCTTAACTTGGTAAACAATCAGTACTCTGGATAGTAGTCGGCATGGTAGCTCATGGAGGCTCTCGGTGCGGATGCCTCGGCTTGCCGTGCTGCCTCCACTGCTGCGTTGTGAGCTTGGGCCTTGCTCTCAAGAACAAAATATTTTCCTTTGCTGTGATAGTCAAAAAGAGCAGGCGCGGGCAAATATGTGTGCACAACAGATGTTTGGTTAAACAACAGATTGTAAGTGAAGTTATGAATTTTCCCTTTGAGGATCTTATGACTTTTGAAAGCATCAAAGTCTAAATACTGTGTGGGTAGGATAGGGTCAAAGGGCAAAGGTGAAACACCCAACCCTCGTGCTAAACGTGTGGCATATATTCCACCATAGAAATAGCCACTGTCAGCTTATGCTGCAGTCTGCGTGCAACAATCGCTCCAAGGTTATAACTCCTTTCACCGGTGAGAGCAGTGCGTATAAGGCTCAAGTTTGGAGCACAAAGCATACTACAGTCTTGCTTGCCTACTATACATTTCCTGTTAAATAATGCAAAGTACTGAATTGCGGGAAAATTAATGCTCTTTATTCTACCTTGTGTCACTCCCCTCATCTCACCGTAGCAAAGACTAGTCAAGAATGATTGGTACTCAGCCCTTGGCGGTTCGTCAAGCGAACCCCAGAATGGGAGTTTGCAATGGTGAGCAAAACTCTCTAGCGAGATGGTAAAAGGATTTACATAAAGCTTGAATGACACCCTAGACTCACGGGGCTGGAATTTAAATCCTTTGACAAATCATTAAGTGAGAGTGTGGTGTTGTTCGCAGTTATCTGAAATGTAGGTACCGAGACCGACATTGTGAACATATTGCTCAAATTCCTCCTTAATGCCCACACACATCATATAATCATTGCAAGGCCATAAGCATGTTTTGGTGGCTGCATCTCAAATGGATCTTTCACTTGGTTCGACATAAGACAAATGAGTGGAGTTTTCACTAGAGGATGCCCTTGAGGATCTCCTCCTCAAAAAAATCCTTCCAAATAGGTTCATCATGTTCGCCTACAATTTTCTAAAAAATTTTGAGTGACAACAATTTATCAACAAAACTTTATAAGATTGATAGCAGCTACTCATAGGGATACATAGAAGCCATAGCAAGCATTCAAACTACTTAGAACTCTAAGAATTCAACATGCAAGCTCATCTACAGTAGCACCAAGATTAGATAATTATTAAAAATATAAACCACTAAAACAAAAACTAATTGGACAAATGGTGGAGTCACATACCAAGCAACAATCCCCTGAAACAGTTACGGAAACGGAGCTTCGAGCAAAGAGGTCGAAATCCGTGAGTTTGAGAGCAACACAGGAGAGAGAGAAATGGAGATTTTTTTTCTGGAGGTAAGTGATGATGTGGTGTGAAGGGATAAGTGAGGGGGCCCACGTGGGGACCACAAACCCACCAGGGCGCGCCTGGGGGTTCTGGCACGCCCAGGTGGGTTGTGCCCACCTGGTGCACCTCCCTCTAATATTATTTGCACCAAAAATTCTTAAATATTCAGAAAAAAATCATATCAAATTTTTAGAGCATTCTGAGAACTTTTTTTCTTGGGTCATTTTTTATTGCACGGGAAATTCAGAAAACAGACAAACATGGCATTTCATTTTATTTAACTAATAAAAATAGAAAAAAAAGTAGGGACATAAGGTAGTACTTACTAAATTCATCAACTTCATACCTCTAAAAAATGGTCCATTAATAAGGTTGATCAAGTCTTATTAAAAACCACTTTTGATTAGCATCAAACCGAAGAACTTTCGTAAATCACTAAGTTACCTAAATGGGGATATGAATGTCCCCAACAATAAGCATTTCATATTTCCTTTTGATAGTAGCTAGAGGTATTTGAAAACTTCCAATAGTGATTGTCGGTGATTTTCAATAACATTAATACCATTCACTTGGAATTGTTTCTTCGGAAAGTGCATGGTATGCTCATTACCATTGATATGAAAAGTGACCTTGCTTTTATTGCAATCAATAACAGCCCCTGCAGTATTCAAGAAGGGTCTACCAAGAATAATTGACATGTTATTGTCCTCGGGCATCTCAAGTATAACAAAGTCAGTCAAATTAGTAACATTAGCAACAATAACAGGCACATCCCCAGAGATACCGATAGGTATGGCAGTTGATTTGTCAGCTATTTGCAAAGATATCTCAGTAGGTGTGAGTTTATTCAAATCAACTATTTTCTATAAAGAGAAAGGCATAACACTAACACGAGCTCCTAAATCACATAAAGCAGTTTTCACATAATTCTTTTTTATAGAGCAAGGTATAGTTGGTATTCCCGGATCTCTAAGTTTTTTAGGTACTCCATCCTTAAAAGGATAATTAGCAAGCATAGTGGAGATTTCGGCTTCCGATATTTTTCCCTTATTTGTGATAATGTCTTTCATGTATTTTGCATAAGGAGGCATTTTTAAGATATCAGTCAAGCGAGTACGCAAAAAGACTGGCCTTAGCATCTTAGCAAAGCTTTCAAATTCTTCATCATCTTGCTTTTTAGTTGACTTGGGTGGAAAAGGCATAGGTTTTTGAACCCACGGTTCTCTTTCTTTATCGTGTTTTCTAGCAACGATATCTCTTTTATCATATCTTTTATTCTTAGGTTGTGGGTTATCAAGATAAACAGCTGGTTCTATCTCAACATCATTGTCTGGTTCTTTATTACTTGGTTGAGCATATTAATGAACCTCATCACTATCTTTTTCATTAGAAGAAGGTGAGTGTTCATTACCAGACTGAGTTTCAGCATCAGGGATAGAAGTTTCATTATCATTATCAGGAGGTTTTTCTATTTCAAGTTCACTAGAAGCATGCAAAGTCCTATCGTTTTTCGTCTTCTTTTTCTTTCTAGAAGGACTAGGTGCATCAATGTTAACTCTTTGGGTGTCCCTCGGGATAAAGTGGTTCCTGGGTCATTTTACCTCCTCTAGTTGCAACTCTAACAACAAAGTCATGTATATTATTATTCATTTCGTGAAGCAACTCTCTTTGAGATTTAGCAACTTGTTCTAACTGGGTTTGAAGCATAGAAGCATGTTTTTGAACACCTCTAACATCATTTGAGATTCTAAATAACAAGTCACTCAAGCGAGCAATCATATCAGAATTATATTTCAATTGTTTCATAACATTTGCATTGAAGTGATCTTGTTTTCTAATGTAGTTTTCAAACTCATAAAGGCATTGGCTAGGGTGCATATTGTGAGGGATTGTCATTATCAATGAACTTCATTAGAGAATTTACCTCTACCACCTTAGGCAGTGGTGGTGTATTAAGCCCATTTATTTCTTCAATAAGGGGTAAATTTTTAACATCCCCAGCTTTACTACCTTTTTCCTTCATAGATTTCTTTGCCTCTTGCATATCTTCAAGACTGAGATATAATATACCCCTCTTCTTCGGAGAGGGTATATCCGGTGGTTCAGGAAGAGTCCAATCATCATAATTTTTCAATATGTTATTCAATAATTCTCCAGCTTGTCCAATAGTTTGTTCCCTGAAAACACAACCAGCACAACTATCTAGGAAGTCCCTAGAAGCATCGGTTAGTCCATTATAGAAGATATCCAGTATTTCATTTTTCTTAAGAGGATGATTAGGCAAAGCATTGAGTAATTGGAAAAGCCTCCCCGAAGCTTGTGGGAGACTCTCTTCTTTAATTTGCACAAAGTTAAATATTTCCTGTAAAGCAGCTTGTTTCTTATGAGCAGGAAAATATTTTTTAGAGAAGTAATAAATCATATTCTGGGGACTATGCACACAATCAGGACCAAGAGTATTGTACCAACCTTTAGCATCACCCTTTAATGAGAACGGAAATAATTTTAGAATAAAATAATAACCAGTCTTCTCATCATGAGTAAAAAGGGTGGCTATGTCATTCAACTTAGTAAGATGTGCCACAACAGTTTCAGTTTCATAACCATGGAAAGGATCATATTCAACCAAAGTAATTCACTCTGGGTTGATAGAGAATTCATAATCCTTATTATCAATAAAGATAGGTGAGGTAGCAAACTTAGGATCATATTGCATTCTAGAATTCAGAGATTTTTCTTTATACTTGCATAATAATTTCTCTAGATCATCTCTATCCTTACAAGCAAGAATATCACTAGTTATCTCCTCATTCATAACATAACCTTCCAGTACCTTAGGAAATTAATATCTAGGAAGGCTAGTTCTAGCAGGTATTTCAGGAGTTTCAGTTTTAAGCTTATCTTCAGATTCAACAGCATCATGTTTTATTACTCTAGCAATTTGTTCATCAAGAAATTCACCTAGTGGCACATCATCATCAAGCAAGGTACTAGCATCATCATAAGTATCATTCGTGGTAGAAGTAGCATCATTAATAACTTGCGACATATCAGGATTAATAGCATGTGGTGGTGTTGCAAGTTTACTTATAACAAGAGGTGAATCAAAAGCAGAACTGGATGGCAGTTCCTTACCTCCCATCGTCTTAGAGGGATAAATCTTAGTCTTAGCATCCTTCAGATTCCTCATAGTGATAAATTTATAATCATCCCAGACTCAGCAAATATAGCTATGTTCCCTGGCAATAGTGCCAGAAAAGGTCTTGATAACCCACAAGTATAGGGGATCGCAATAGTTTTCGAGGGTAGAGTATTCAACCCAAATTTATAGATTTGACACAAGGGGAGCCAAATAATATTTGAAGGTATTAGCAGCTGAGTTGTTAATTCAACCACACCTGGAGATTAATCAAATGCAGCAACGTGATGAGTAGCAAAGTAATATGATAGTGTTGATAATAGTGACAACAGTAACAGTAACAGTAAAAGTGATAGCAGTAGTTTTATAGCAAGTGCAATAGTGACGATAGCAGTAGTAACATAGCAAGAACAATATAAGATAAATTCATAGGCATTGGATTGGTGACTTTTTGGATGATATTCATCATGAGACAGTTATAACCTAGGGCGATACGGCACTAGCTCCAGTTCATCAATATAATGTAGGCATGTATTCCGGAAATAGTCATACATGCTTATGGAAAGAACTTGCATGACATCTTTTGTCCTACCCTCCCATGGCAGCGGGGTCCTATTGGAAACTAAGGGATATTAAGGCATCCTTTTAATAGAGAACCGGAACAAAGCATTAACACACGATGAATACATGAACTCCTCAAACTACGGTCATCACCGGGAGTGGTCCCGACTATTGTCACACCAGGGTTGCTGGATCATAACACGTAGTAGGTGACTATAACTTGCGAGAATGGATCTAGAACATGGATATAATGGTGATAACATATGTTTCAGGTCTAAAATCATGGCACCCAGGCCCAAAGTGACAAGCATTAAGTATGGCAAAGTCATAGAAAAATCAATCTTAGAACATCGTGGATACTAGGGATTAGGCCCTAACAAAACTAACTCGATTACATGATGAATCTTATCCAACTCCTCACCGACTAGCGAGCCTACGAAGGAATTACTCACTACTGGTGGGGAGCATCATGGAATTGGCAATGGATAAGGGTTGGTGATGATGAAGAACGAAGATCCCCCTCTCTAGAGCCCCAAACGGACTCCAAATATGGCCTCCCGATGAAGAACAGGAGGTAACGGCGGCTCCGTCTCGTGGATCGTGATAATTCTTTCACCCTGATTTTTTTCTAGAAAAATAGGATTTTATAGCATCCGTTTCAGGGTCTGTGGGGCCACCAGGTGGGGACAACCCACCTGAACACGCTAGGAAGGGGGCGCGCCTTGGTGGGTTGTGCCCACCCAGGTGCCCCCCTCTGATGGATCTTGGCTCCAGAAATTCTTATTTATTGCATAAAAATTCATCGCAAAGTTTTGTTCCATTCCAAGAACTTTTATTTTTGCACAAAAACAACATCATGGTAGTTTTGCTGAAAACAGCGTCAGTCCGGGGTTAGTTTCATTCAAATCATGCAAATTAGAGTCCAAAACAAGAGGAAAAGCATTAGGAAAAGTAGATACGTTGGAGGCATATCAACTCGCAAGGCAAGATTCCAGTCGCAGCATGTTCATCGCAGCTTCATCTTTGACATGAGAGTTTATGGGGTCCAATCCCGTTTCAATCCTCCCAATTTCCTCCTCGAAATTTTTATAGAATTCTGGATGGAGAGAAAAGTAATGTATTGATAGTAATATTGTGAAGAAATTTTTGATCCATTCGGATGAGGTAAAGTACCTTCGAGCACGAGGAACATCTTCTTGGCAAGACCTTCAGAATAAACCTCCGGCTTGTCCCTCTTCCAAGTGAGTGCATCTACTTTGTCAGCCAGTGCCACCTTCTCGTCCTTCAGCTATGCAACTTCTTACTTCGCCTCGTCAACAACAGTCTTTAGATTGGCATTCTCCTCCTCCAATTTGCCTACTGAAGCTAGCTTCCTTTAAGCTAGTTCAGTCTTCTCATGCGCCACCTTCTGTGCTCCCGCAAGATCAGTGTCCTTCTGCTCCAAAGCATGCTTCATTTTTGAAGGAAATATGCCCTAGAGGCAATAATAAAGATGTTATTTATATTTCCTTATATCCTGATAAATGTTTATTATTCATGCTAGAGTTGTATTAACCGGAAACTTGATACATGTGTGGATACATAGACAAAACACAGTGTCCCTAGTAAGCCTCTACTAGACTAGCTCGATGATCAATGATGGTTGAGTTTCCTAACAATAGACATGTGTTGTCATTTGATGAACGGGATCACATCATTAGGAGAATGATGTGATGGACAAGACCCATCCGTTAGCTTAGCATAATGATCGTTAAGTTTTATTGCTATTGTTTTCTTCATGACTTGTACATATTCCTTTGACTATGAGATTATGCAATTCTCGGATACCGGAGGAATACCTTTTGTGCTATCAAACATCACAACATAACTGGGTGATCATAAAGATGCTCTACAGGTATCTCCAAAGGTGTTTGTTGGGTTGGCATAGATCGAGATTAGGATTTGTCACTCTGAGTATCGGAGAGGTATCTCTGGGCCCTCTTAGTAATGCACATCATAATAAGCCTTGCAAGCAATGTGACTAATGAGTTAGTTGCGGGATGATACATTACAGAACGAGTAAAGAGACTTGCCGGTAACGAGATTGAACTAGGTATGGAGATACCGACGATCGAATCTCGGGCAAGTGACATGCCGATGACAAAGGGAATTACGTATGTTGTCATAAGGTTCGACTAATAAAGATCTTCATAGAATATGTAGGAGCCAATATGGGTATCTAGGTTCCGCTATTGGTTATTCACCAGAGAGGTGTCTCAGTCATGTCTACATAGTTCTCGAACCCGTAGGGTCCGCACGCTTAACGTTCGTTGATGATATAGTACTATATGAGTTATGTATGTTGGTGATCGAATGTTGTTCGGAGTCCTGGATGAGATCACAGACCTGACGAGGAGCTCCGAAATGGTCCAGAGGTAAAGATTGATATATAGGATGATATGGTTCAGCCAAGGGGTGAAGCCCACGAGGCATTAGGTCGGTGCAAAAGGTGTTTTGTGAAGGCTAGGGGGCCAAACGCCGGAGACCCTGGCGTCTGGCCCTGGGCTAGACGCCGAGGCCCATGGCATCTGGGACGGACGCCAAGGACCATGGCGTCTGGTCCTGGAAGTCCGAGAAGGACTCTGCCTTGCGGACAAAACCGACTTTGAGGAGGCTTTTACTCCAAGTTTCGACCCCAGGGCTCAACATATAAATAGAGGGGCAGGGCTAGCACCTTGAACACATCAAGAATCACGAAGCCATGTGCTGGCAATCCCGTCCCCTCTAGTTTATCCTCCATCATAGTTTCTGTAGTGCTTGGTGAAGCCTTGCGGAGATTGTTCTTCACCACCACACCATCACCATGCCGTCGTGCTGCCGAAACTCATCTACTACTTCGCCCGTCTTGCTGGATCAAGAAGGCGAGGACGTCATTGAGATGAACGTGTACTGAACGCGGAGGTGCCGTATGTTCGGTACTTGATTAGGATGGATCATGAAGGTGTACGACTACATCAACCGCATTGATTAACGCTTCCTCTTTGCGATCTTCAAGTGTATGAAGATGCTCTCCCCCTCTCGTTTCTATCACTACAAAAAAATACACTTCCATTATGATACGTGTTTGTCACAGTAGGTCACGTTTTTGTCATGCATGTACATCCATGACGATTTTATGACAGAATCAAGATTGTCATACCTGTGCTGTCATAGAAGTGTTCCATGACATTACCAAAATTATCATCAAGGAAGTGTCCACTTCCATGACGATAAATCGCGCGTCACAAAAGTGCTTTCGTCAAGGGTGACCGACACGTGGCATCCACCGTAACGGAACACTGTTAAGCTATCGGGTCCGGCTTTGGATCTGATAACCCGTTAATAGTCCGGACCAATGGGAATTTTCCATGTGTGAAATCATCATTGGCTGGAGGAAACACGTGTCAGCTCCGCATTGGCACATGTGTCACTCACCAATGGGCGAGATGCGCCTCTGATATGTTGACACGTGGACCGACCCATAAAGTTCAAATGGGCCAGCCCAACTAAAGGCCCACAAGATTTTGCGGACCATAATGGGCCAGCCCAGTTAAAGGCCCACGAGATTTTGCGGACCATAATGGGCTGGCCTAGCTGAAGGCCCACAAGATTTTGCGGGCCATAATGTGCCGGCCCAGGTAAAGGCCCATAAGATTTTTGTGGGCCATAATGGGCCAGCCCAGGTAAAGGCCCACAAGATTTTTGTGGATCATAATGGGCCAGCCCAGCTAAAGGCCCACGAGATTTCGCCAACATTAATGGGCCGGCCCACCTGTAGGCCCACAAGATTTTGAGGACCATAGTAGGCCGGCCCATTAACTGGCTGCCATGTTTTGGGCCAAATGCCGGCCCATATTTGATCCAGTCCATTAATGGCCAGCCATGTTCCGGGCCTAATAATGGCCCATATGAGATCCGGCCCGTTAAAAGCATACCATGTTCTGGGCCAAATTATGGCCCAGGTCAGGTCCGGCCCTTTAAGAGGCTTTGGGCTAAATTATGGCCCATATCAGATTCGGCCCGTCAACTGGACGCTACGTTTTTGGGCCCACTTGCTAAAGGCCCATTTAGTAATTCGGTATGATATTAGTTTCTGCATGTTAAGGGCCCGTTTATCATTTTGTCCCTATATTAATTTCGGCCTGTTAAAAGCCCGTCATATAGTTGGGCCTAACTACGGCCCGGTTTGCATCCGGCCTGCTCGCAGCCAATAATCTGATTGGGCCAAACAAGGACCGAGACAATTTTGGCATGTTAAAAGCCCGTGATTTGATTCTCAGAATCATGGGTCGAGGACCATTTTGGGCTACTGCCGGCCCGTGAGCTGTTCGGCACGTTTTAGGCCCAACCTACTTCTTAGCCTCCTAAAAGCCCATTGAGTTTTCTTGCGAAAAGAGGGCCGGTGGTTTACTCGATGTATTAAAGGCCAGAATCTACTAGTGGTCCAGTTTACATTTAGGCCTTTTAACGGACCAAGATGACGGGGCCCATGATGCGGATCATACATCATGATTGCATGAAGGCCCGATTATGTACCGTCATTTTACGGTTTGGCCGGTTTACAGCAAAGACAGGATATATATACATTAAAATAACTACAACATCGTGAATAAGAAAAAACCTAGACTATATAATAAAGAAATTACGGCATATTACATCCACTGGGCATCAAAGTTCACCACTACGATAATAAAGCACAAGCAGACAGCAGATTACATACACTGGGCATCAAAGATCGCTACAAGTGCAAATAAACACGCCGACAAAATAATATACAAAACCAACAATACTTCAATAGAGTTCAATTAAGGTTAGCCCTGCTGGGGAGCTGCAGCGCAAGCAGCTGAGCAAGCTGATGAGACTGTGCTTGTTTAACACTTATATCCTCCTCACTCTGAAAGATAAACAAGCAGACAGATAACAGATTTTGCACATAAAAGTATCAGTGCTAACAATCCATCACATTTCTTACCGACGAATAAAGTGACATAGTTTAAAATTGCATTAACACAATATGGTATTGTTCAGGTCAAGACATGGCAGGATATGACATTGTGAATGAGTTGGCAGCTTCACGACACCACTGGATTACAGATCAAGAACTCATAAGTATCAATGGTTAGTGTGCTGTCAATTTATCCCATTTTAGATTGGCAAATAAAGAGATGGTTTGAATAATAGTAGAATGATATGACATTGTTCATAGTTAAGACATTGTAGAATATGACATTAAGCTGTAGTGGGTAGGTTAACCACACCACTGGATTACGGATCAAGAACAGAAGCATACATGCAGTGCAAAAGAAGATCACTTGCTCTGTATAATTTAATTTACATGGTATGAAGAAGGAACTTGGTTGTACAACTAAAAACTTAAATTGAGAAGGACAAACTTTTGTTTATGAACTACATAATAAACTTTAAACATGCAATTTGATGCAAACACCAAAAATAAACAGCTGTTGCAGTCATGCCTTACCAAATATACACAACAAAGTTTGAAGGCTTGAGAAGGACAAACTTACATTATTGGTGAAGACATGCTCTATAAAGCCCTTGTCCATGCTGATGGGGGGAGCAATTCAAGAAGTTTACCACAGAATCTTCTTCATAAGCATTACCTTTATTCTACATTTTGTTAAGAGTAAATATAGATGTGATAATATAAGAAAAAATGAAGAATATTTAAGATAAGATGAAGAGTGATGCTACATAACCAAGTAGCTATAAATGTAAGTGCAACGATACAGGTAAAAGGTACAGCCAAGAGCAATGCACAACTAAACTTCTTCAGTACCATCGGTGTTATCCAACCTTATGATAAGAGTAAATATAGATCTAATGTGTATAAATGGAGGGCAAAGGAAAATAAGCTACAGAGTGATGGTACATGAACAACTACCTGTCAATATAAGTACATTGATAAAGGACAGCATGTACTTACAAGAACAATGCAAAGCTAAAAACATTCATTGACATTGGATATATTTCTATACTAATGTAACCATTCATACAGATCAGATAATTTGGAGTGAACAATTGATAAGAAAGCTATCATGCATAATGCTGTCACATAATGAACCAGGTATGTATGCAAGTACAGTGATACAGGACAATAGGTACTAACAAGAGAACCATAGCGGGCAGCATATTTGCGATATCCTGTCGTTCTTTTCAAACTGGAATTCTTCTTCGAGCAGATTTCCTGCAAAAAAGATCCGAGGCACATGCGGAAAAGTAGAAGTTCAAATTGCCATGTGATTTCATAGACAGTACCTCATCCTGGGGATGAGACCAGTGCATAACAAGGTTTTTCCATCCAATGTCTTCTAAATTTAGCACAGGAGACTTCACCGGAAATTCATTTATAGACTTGCCATCAAAGTGTGATTTCCTCATGTAACACCGATATTGCTGCAATGCTTCCTTGAAAAGCACAAGCAAGCTTTGCTCGTCATGACTATCCAGATTGAACTTCGCCTACTTACAACAATGTAATGTAAATCATTGATGTGTTCAATCAGCAGAAAACAGGAAAATAATAACCATGAATAATAGCACTTACACGTAAGTTGGACAGGAAGATGTGAAAATGGTGTTTGTCTTCATTATAATCTTCCCATGATGGGAATATATGTACGTAGTCCCTAACAACATTGAAAGCATTGTCTTTTAAATTGGGAATAACTGGAATGGAGTTCCAATCTGCAGGAATTGGCTGTCTCTGAAGTTGGGATAGGTCTTTGGCCGGTGGACTTGCTGTACTTTTTAATGGAGTGGGATTTTTCTGTGGTACGGCTGGTGCTATGGCAACTGAAATCGGTATACCTTTTGCTGGAGTGCATGTCCTGTGTGGTGGGGCTAGTGGTGTGGCCAGTGAAGTATGGGTACAGTCTGTTGGAGTTGGTCCTGCGTTTTGTGTCACTGGTTGTACAACCAATATAAGTGGGGTGATGTCTGATTTCTCCGGCACCACCATGTTTTTCAAGGACTTTGCTGGTGCTCCTTCAGGTTCAGCAATCACCCTCTTCCTTTTTGATGTCTGATGCACAAGAACATCATTTGAGTGGAAAAACATGGTATGATGATAGATGGAATATGTATTGATAATGGATGGGGATGGCATCTTGACATATATGATGAGTAAACTAAGCAGATGGTGGTGCAACAAAGTAGAAGAATGCAAGACAACATATGCAAGATACGTGCAGTCAATAAAACCTTGCTAAATTAGAACAGGCACCTTGATGGGTGAACAGGACAGGCCATCTGCCTTTGACTCCTAGAGGTTAGAATAGTCATTAGGATCATATTCTGAACAAGAATCAACAGGTGGGAAGCGTATGAGTTTCATTGCATCCAGAACGGCACTCAATGCCTTGGTGCCAATTTTGTAAGTCATTGCAGTGTTTAGCTTCAAGAGTGGACTGCTGCTAGTGCGACACAAAGTAGCTACATAGATCATAGTGTAGATATAACGGGAAACCCGTAAGCATTAGAGTAAAATCAGCAAAGTGGTTCTTGCTGGAATATATGTGCTAGTATTGCTAGTACGACTAGAAAGGCTTCGAATACCAGTTCTCTTCAACTGAAGGTGTGGTACTGTTAATATCAGTGTAACTCTCAAAGGTGACACAACTCCCCACATTTCATTGCTATTCTTATAGGATTCAAGTGGGTAGGCCACTACAAATCCTATTCCTATGTTTACAAAATCCTACGAATCAAAGAGGCTCAAAGTGTCCATCACAACCGACCGTATAGACCTCTACACTGCAAATGTGCCTTCTCATCTTCACTACAAGGAACATACTATACTACTATCATACTCCCTCCATTCCAAAATATAAGTCTTGGTAGAGATTTCCACTATGGATCACATACAGATGTATCCAGATACATTTTAGAGTGTAGATTCACTCATTTTGCTCCATATGTAGTCCATGGTGGAATCTATACAAAGACTTGTATTTAGGAACTGAGAGAGTACTTATTAAAGAAGAATGGAAGAGGAACATGGTAAAGAAGAGCAAGCAGATTTTGGATAATAAAATGTTCGTTGCGCAGTGCCCACACATGATGAACCAGAGCGCATTAAGAATGCAACTCCCTACTATCTCTCGACCATTTCAGGCGGTTGGATGAAGATCCTACGTCTCCTAACCCTTCTTCTTCCTCTTCTCTGATTCTTCCCATACAGAACACCGCACGGGCCGCCGGCCGGACCACCGACCCCCACCGCCTGTGTTCCTCCGCCACCCCCACCCCCACCCGCACCCCCACACACGTTGAGTTTTCT
>NC_041393.1:490295923-490328469 GCF_002162155.2 Triticum dicoccoides
CCGTCACCTCCCGAGCCCCTTCGTTTGCACCCGCGAACTCCGGCGAGCTCTGAAAAATCGACTGACCCAATTTTGAATTTAGTCTACTTTGATTTAACTAGTGTGGAATATAAAAGGGGAGAACCATAAGCATTGGGAGTATAGTGTTGAGTGTGACATGGCGGATCTGAAGGTGCAAACCGGACAAAGGCAACTTCGCAACCTATGTTTGCTTTCAAATAGCAAGTACGTGATGGACAAGAAATCAGAGTAAAGCAGTGGCGATCTATTTTCTTGTTGCGATAAATAAATTGAGCACGAAAGAGTAACGCCTCTGGTGTGGCGTCGTGTATGCATATGATGAGAATTTGACGGTGCTGCGGTAGCGATGGCTGTCAGCGGCGTGGAAGCAGATCTAGGAGGGTAGACGGTGGCGGTGGGGAGTGGTGGATGAGATGGTCGTAGGAGCGGCGCCGACAAGGTGGATGACGGCGGGGATGAAGCGAGAGGACAGGATGCAAGGATCTCGGTCTGAAGCTGTGGATGAGAGAGGTCAATCTCTTGTAATGGACGACGGTGTCGGGGTATCAGCTCCAGCATGGTGGAGGAGGACGGCGGTGGATGGGGTGGCAGACGGAGGAGGCTGGGGTGGAGAGGGTGTTTTGGCGCCCACAGAGTACGAGTGGGGAAAAGGGAGGTAGAGAGGAAGGGGGGAACCATGTATTCAGGGCACGCTTGTCTCAAACGTGAGGATATTTACAAACTTAGCCCCCGGTTCAAATTTCCTACATCACAGCAATATTAGTCGATTGGGGATAGGACGGTAATCTCGCATACACCGAATATATGCCGACGAGAGTTTGTTTTTGGCGCCCACTGTGTATGAATCGGGGAGGGAGTCGATTTCGGCCGAGGACACACTGTGTTTTGGCGCCCATCGTGTGTGAATCCGGGTGAGAGGTTGTTATGTCACGTTTGGGTGAAATTACAAACCTACCCCTATCGAAACCTATAGAAATCTAGTAGATAGGCTTTGTGTGGCAGGGATAGGCAGTAGTAATTTCCATCTCACAGATTTTGGTATCAGGCGGTTACTGCGACTTTCCCCGCTTCGTTCAAATTTTGCAGAGTGCACGTTTACCGTGCCAACTCAATTTGAATCCCATTTGTATTCTATTTTTTTTCCAGGCGGGATCCATTTTCGATTGGAATAAAATTCTATATACATCATTTTTTATATATATACTTTCAAAAGCACAACAAAGAATTCTGCTCCTTTATATGTATAATATGATTTACAAATACAATGATCTCAAAATCATAAGGTTGAATTCAAAAAATTTAAACCAAATTATGTTCTACTAAAATGTATGGATCAGTAATATCTACATATTAAATAACATAGATGCGCGTGAATTCATATGAGTATGCATGTTTAATAGATCAATATTGGTTCGAGTATGGATTACATGTATCATCATCTCGAATTCAAATATTTTAATCCCTTTTATGTTCACTCCTTTCACGCCCATATCTCTCGCATGCATGCTCCTTCATGTAGCTATCACTCTCTTTTCTCCATCTCACTCGCACGCTCACTTCATGTTTCTCCTATCCTCGCAAACCTGGTCTCTCGACATCTCCATTGAGAAGTGTCACACTCTCCTTATCATTATATATTACACGGTTTTCATTATCTCTCACGTCTCTACTGTTCTCTGGTATCACTAGGTACCTAAGCTTTATTTTTCACCGCCACACACACAGTCTCCACTCGTCTTTCACTTTGTCTTTCTCTCTATGGGATTCTCTCACACACCCTATATGTCTCTAGATATGACTCATACCACTAAAATTACTCTCTCCTGTAGACACACCATTTGTTGCGGTCTACTTTTCGTCTCCATCCCAGACTGACATTATTCATTTGTTTACTGATCAGACAAACCCCCCTCTCTCTCTCACACACACACACACAACTCCTGCTTCCACTCCCCTTCCCGACTACCGTCTCTCTCTCACACACAAAACTCTCGCTTTCGCACCCCTGACTCGTATTTCTCTCACAAACATTTATTGACTAGCCTCTAGATAGGTTTATACACCTGCACACTCGTGCTTCCACTATCGCATACATGTCTCTCTCCCGCTCGTTGTATCTATGTAGATTTTTCTTCCCTTCTTGAGACACACCCTCTCGATCGTGCACACACACACACTATCGCCTCATTTTAAGCTGATACCTCTTGCACACACACTCTTTATGTCTTTGTCACACATGCACTCCATCCTCCTCTCCCCCCCTCTCTCACACACACATGGGCTTTTTGCAACAACTAGCAAGATGCCCATGCGTTGCATGGAACATCAAGATGCATTTGTATGAGTAGTTTATCTTGTGGGAGAAAAGGATGAACGAGGGAAGGCCTTATTTGCAAATGTGGAGAGGGGTGTGGGTATGTTTTTTCAAAATGGCCATAGTTTCCTTCCTATCCATCAGATATAGATCGAACGACCTATATTGCAGGATGGCAGGCACACGATCATCACCGACTATGATTTTTATAAGAGTAGGGATAAAAAACAGAGTTGGTGATGATGGTGGGTCTGCCATCCTGGAATGTAGGCTGTCCGATTTATATCTGACGGATGGAAGGAAAATATGGAAATTTACCCGCACTCCTCTCCACATTTGCAGATAAGGCCTTCCCTTATTCATCCTTTTCTCCCACAAGATCTTGATGTTCCATGCAATGCATGGGCATCTTGCTAGTAAGAGTAGAAATTAGACATATACCACTTCTTGAATCTTGAAACCAACAACATTCCCCCTTATCTCATCAAAACCGCCAAAGGAATATATTTTGAGTGAAACATAACATATTTTTAGTGATATACGTATTTCAAAACTAGACTTTTTTTATATCAAATCAGTGAATATGTATTAATCTACTTTGATCGTGTGGCAACACATTGGCACATTGCTAGTAGTTATTATAATTTTTTGGACACCAGACAAACGTTGGAGTACATATACGAAGAGAAGAGGGGCACGCACGCAGTCGGTCTCTCGCTGTCTCGCACACATGAGTGTTACGTAAAGGCAACGTTAACAAATAAACCCTAAAACCCTAGGTGCACGATTGTTGCATTCGCAGGTACCGGGTACGTGGTGGAGCACCTTTGTAGGACTAGTCAGCTCATGTAACAAGTTGATCTGTAGGATTTGATGGTCGGGACCACAGGTGAACGACTTGGAGGCAGTGGCTCGCCAGTTGCCACAGATCGAGTAGCCACTTTTAAAATATCATTTTTTAACAAGGTTAAGAGTTCTGATTTCAATGGCGCGTTATAAGTACTAAGTAGTTTTTAGAACGATTAGTATGGAGCGAAAATGGAATTCATAGTACTACGTACCTCCTTGGCGTATGGTTGTATGGGTTTATGTTGCGAGATGTTGAACCTAGTAGTTCTAGGGCAAATACTATGGTTTAGATTTAGATGTTGATTTTCAGTAATGAAATTCGGAAGGGGGAAACCCTTCTTTGATTAAAAAGTACTACCTCCGTTCTGGTTTACTAGTCCCCATCATATTTTGGGTCAAAGTTTGTCCAGAAATTTTACTTGTAAAATGTGAATGGAAAACGAGATTTTGTTATACCCAAACAAAAAAGGACTGGAGGGAGTGATTGCTCTGACACGGACGTGACCTCTCATAGCGCAGGCATTGAACCGGCGCGCCAGCCAAGAGGGCCAAACTCGCTGCAGGCCCGGCTGAGCACGCCTCCTTGCTGCATGCAACCGGCTTCAGACTGCCCCCTTCCTTCATTGAATCCGTGCGTGTGCTGGAAACACGTCCTTCCATGAGCCGGCCAGCATTTTAGAACACAAAAAATGACCAAAATATAATTAATTTACGCATGATCTTGACTTGTTGTGCTTGCACTGGTAGCAGGAATTAGTAGAAGTTTTTCTTTATTTATAACTCTCCTCATATTTTTTTGGCTTTGAAGTGAATCATGGTTGTGGACATTATGTATGAATGTGCAGATATCTGTGAACATGAGTTTGATGTGGAAGTTGAACTTGGAATGTTGGGCTTGCGCGTGAACTATACCATGTCCAATGCTTCTCCTGTTATTGTTTGGAAAGTAATTGCTGTTATTACATGACCCGAAAAAATATATTTTGTGCCACATCAGTAGATGGACGGACATCGCAACAGGCATGCTGACTGGATAAACATTTGAACCTAGCTATTATGAAGGAAATTTTGTATTGACAACAGTTTTAGATAGTAGGAGACACTTAGCCTACTCTGCCTCTGCTAGCTTATTTCTGGCTTCTTCCATCTCTTCTTTGGCTTGGGTGAAGAGAGCATCTGATTGCTCTTTTTGCTTCTTCAGGAACTCAACTACATTCTCAAGGGCTACTGCACGCTTTCTTTCAGCCTTTACTAGAGCCACGAGGACATGAACAGCTGATGACTCCACCTGGCTTGTGTGTAATCCAGCATCATCTGGGAATTTGCACCTTGTGTCTAATCTAGCATTATTAGGGAATTGACACCTTGTGTGTAATCCAGCCTCATTTTGGAAACATGATCTCGAGGTTGACAATACTTCCCTCCTCACAGGAACTGCATCCTGACATGAACTTACTTCTTTTTTAGATCAATACTCAGAGCAACCCAGATCCATTTAGTAGAAGCCAGATAAACAGAACTCGGAGAAGTGATTTTAAAAGGAAAAATAATATAAAAACAGACTACAAGGTGAGAACGCCCACTTCCTACATCAAGCTAAAAACGAAATCATTAAGACGATTAAGACTCTTCTTATTACACATTGAAGAACACGAGGCTTAAGAGAAATAGAAACTACAACATATACACATGGAAGAACACGAGGCTAAACGAAAGTAATTGAAACGGTGTTACTTACCAAAGCTCGTTTTACAGGTTCGGTGCAGCTCCTCTTTAACTTGCCACGCTCCTTGTAGATGTCCCCAATATCCCATGTTTGGTCTTCATTGCTCCTTTGCATGTTCGCACTCGTGGTTTTAAAATCTCAACATGGCAAGAAAAATATACTACTAGTAATACTCACGCATCTTGTGGGCAACATTAAAGCACTCGCTTGCCATCTTAGAGCATCTCCAACAGAATCGCAATGCGCGGCACTTTAAAAAAGCGTTTACAGTGCTGAGATCGAGAAGTAGAGAGACTAGAGAGTAGAGAATAGTTCTCAGCATAGATAGATAAAAAAAATAGATAATTCAACTACTCCTCGTCGTCCGACTCCTCCTCGGTGATGTCCTCCTCTGACGTCTGACTGTAGGCGTGAAGATACCAATCGTCATCGGACTCCCAGGGAGACGCTACTCCTAGCCTCATTTTGAATTGAGCGTCCGCTTTTTGCCTACACTTGTCCTTGCGATAGGTGGCTCGTCCGTCCTCCTCTTATCCCTCTCCACCCTCCTTTGTGCATAGAACTTGCGCTCGTTGATAATGTCATGTGGGATGCGTTGGCGCCATAGCTACATGGGTTCCTCATCCATCTTGGTGATGCCGAGATGGTGCTCCCCCCTCCGGTTGTCGCGACGATTCTCGTCGGTGCTAAGCCGCGGCAAAGGCGCGAGCTCTTGCGCCCGCTCCCGCGTCGGCACGTTGGGGAAGTCCAATGTTCTATGAGGCCACTGGAGGCGCCACGCCACCGCGTCATACGTGCGGGCGGCCTCGTTGGTGGTGTCAAAATTGCCGAGGCCGAGGCGCATCCCGCGGAACCGGATCTCGGCAGAGAAGCCGTCGGAGGGGCCCGCAAGGACGTGGCGGTATCCCCAAGTTTCTCGGTGACGCGGTGGCATGGTGGCGCGGTGGCGAGGCGAGAAAGAGTGGGGAGAGAGCGGTGCCGAGGCACAGAGCAGGGAGAGAGCGATGGCAAGGCAAAGAGCGGTGGGAAGGCGTTGGATTTTATAAAGCGCGTCGGATGTCGCGTGCCAAAACTAGTGCACGCCTGACCGCTTTTTCCCACGCGCATGATCCTTTCTTGACGTCTCTGCTATCTCTACTCTCTTCTGTACTATTATGTTTATTTTATATTTAATATTTATCTCTACTTCTCTACAATCTACTTTGTTTCTCTATACTTCTTGTAAAAAAAGAGTTGGTGATGATGGTGTGCCTGCCATCCTGCAATATAGGCCATCCGATTTTATCTGACAGATAGGAAGGAAACAATGGGAATTTTGCAAAAATATACCCACACCCCTCTCCAAATTTGCAAATAAGGCCTTCCCTCGTTCACCTTTTCTCCCACAAGATAAACTAATCATACAAATGCATCTTGACGCATGCAACGCATGGGCATCTTGTTAGTTCTAAAAAACTTTCCATCATTTACCACACTACTGGTTGCAGATGAAATACCTACCCAAGCACAGCGCGATACATGAGCGACACACAATTAGAGCTGATATTCTATTGGACAATGGAGGCTATAACCAATTAGTTTTATGGGAACAATAGCACCCAGGAAATTTGAAGGGTAGGTATGAAAAAAATTGGACCAACACATGTACTACTAACTGATTAAATACACACATTACCAATCGAGGAGGAGAACGATGGTCGCGGTGGCCTCTGTGAGTCATGGTCGGCAACGGGAGTCAGTTCATTGTCCACGACAGTGGTGCTTCTGCGCTTGGCACCGGCTTCCGGGAAGCAGATCCGAGATCGTGGAAGACGGTGTCGGGGAAGAGGCTCCGTGTACGACGACAACGGTGGACTGGCTCCAATGTGGCATACAAGTCGTCGATGAGGCAGATGCATTGGGGTGGACGAGTGCGCTGATGTAGAAGGGGAGGAGCACGAAGGTTGCGGTGCCGTGGAGAACTCTATTTTGCGGTGGGGATAGAAAATGGGGAGTATTCATGTGTACTACTCTGGGTCCCGGGGTGGGGTTGGCTGGGTAGGGTGAACATGAAATTACGAAAACAGCCCCCTACCAAGCGTCATCCGTAGGCCTATTCCGAAGGCTATGATGGAAACTTCCCACTGCTCGAAACAGGGTCGCGGGAGATTTTCCCGTCAACCTCAAAATTTTGTGACACTGAACTCCCCGTGTGGCGTGTTGGGTGATTCGGCTAAGCAACTAGCGAGTAGTACTAGTAAACTCTGCATATTAGGTTTGACTGAAGTCAAACTTCCTAAAGTTTGACCAAGTTTATAAAAAATATAAACATTTACCATAACAAATATGTACGATGTGAAAGTACATTCAATAATGAATCTAATGGTATTTATTTGTTATTGTATATGTTAATATTTTTTGTTATAAAGTTTCTGAGAGTTTACGAAACTTGACTTTGACCAATGCTAATACACGGTCTTAAATAAAAACGGAGGGAGTACACATTTGTTTTCTTAGTTTGTAGTGAACTAATCATTTGTTGAAATTGTGAAATAAATATATTAGGTTACTAACCTCGAATGTAATGGTCTATACAATTCAATAGTTACAATCATTATCAAATTCCAAGATGTATATGAGGTCTATAGTACTTCACAACATGCTCAAACTCACATAATCCCAATCAAATGAGAATCTAAATGCATTTCATAGTTATTACTTTGTAGGATGCAACAAAACCAACCATAACTCTACATCAACCATTATAAAAGCAACATTTTGAACATATCCCAATGTGTGAATGAAACATGCAGAGAGAGCTTGCGAAGATGGAGCAGATAGGGCGGGAAAGATTCTATGTATGTGGACGAGAGAGTAGGAGACAAACCTAACGAGACAGAGAGAGAGATAGAGAGAGAGAAAGAGAGAGGAATAAGTTAGGTCTGTGAGAAAGATGGAGACATGTAATATATGTGAGATGCGTGTGCATCCGAATTCTGTATACGTGGAAGGAGAAGAGACAACAAGATTGATGAGAGACCTGGAAAAACATGGACGAGAGGGGAAGGATCTCATGGGTTGAGGGATTGATAATTTTGTGTGGGAGAGAGAGGGATTGGTAATTTTGTGCAAGAGAGAGAGAGAGGGTGGGGGAGGAGTCAGTCAGCCGTCATCACATCATCCTGCTTCCAAATGGCCCAGCATTCTCTAGTGCAGTGTGGTCACCATCTTCGATCTCCTCGATTCCCTCTTTGAAGATTGAGGTGTTTTGCATGCTGGGGTGCAAAGAAGCACAAGCGAGAGTGGTCGCCATATAACCTTGGATGGGGATGAATTGTGTGCTCGGGGAAGGGTGTGTGTGTGTGCTATGTGTGTGTGTGCTTGTGTGTGTGTGTGTGTGTGTGTGTGTGTGTGTGTGTGTGTGTTTGAGATATTGAAGGAAAACAAACCTAAGGAGAGAAATGGGTGTGTATGTGATGGAAAGCTACATGCTAAACAGGGTATTCACGAAAAGATTCTGCGGGCCTTGAGGTGGGCAGGGGCCGGGTGAGGGTGTCAAAATGTGCATGTTGATGCATGTGTTACATGCGATCGTGCAAGGGATGGACGAATCGAGAGAGATGGTTGTTGTGTTACGTATGCTCCTCTCTCTCACACACACACACAAGTAAAATAGAAGACAGTTCTCTCATGTATACACAATGTATCGGCATCTGCCTATGTCTCACTCATGCATGATCATTTGCACATTCATAGCTCTATATGTCTCTATCACACGCACACCGTCTCCACATTGCCCTTCCGCCACAACACACATATGGACACATACACACGTTCTCTCTCAGTCACGCACACAAAATCAGTATTAAAAAACTAGGGCGCACCTAAAATGTCCAAATCAAAATAAACACGAACTGGAGCTAAATTCAAATATATGGAAATATTGTAGCGTCAAGAACTTTTCCAGGAAAAAAAAGTTGAGTAATATTTGGGAATTGTTTTCACACACACAAAAAGGTTCGGTGGATGTCCTTCGAGCGCACGGCCGTGGTTCACGCACTTGCACATGATTTCGTATCATGGTTGTGGTAACTAATAAAAGCGTTGCTTAAGTCTAATGTTTACGTGTAATAGTATGGTTTTCTTTTAAGTTTGACCAACCCTATATAAAACTAAAGTAAGCTCCCATACGCGCACTCATCAATGCCGCCGTCGCTGTTGCGCATGCCGGCACCCGCTTGCTCCGGCCAACAATTTCTCGCCCATGCAGTCCCTCCTCGCGATGCCGCCGCACTGCCAAGCACGCGAGCAGCTGGTGGAGCCGCGTCTATGCATGCGACATACGAAGAGGAGGATGAGCGCGTGCTCCAACACGCCGGCGAGGAGGAACTAGCGTGTCATTGTCGTCTCCGCCCGTGTGGAGGAGGCGTGCATGGTGGTTGTCGCGGCGGAAGCCGGTCGCGTGCGCGTCAAGCCCGCAAATCGGGTGCATACGCGGAATCTACCTTCGAGACCTTGAATGCCATGTGGATCCTGCAATTTGAAGGAGCAATTTGGGTCAGTCGACTCTTATGAGCCGTTTGATGCAACATGGATGGCTAGAAGGGCTTCTTCAACCTTCGAAATTGATGCACGGTTCATCTTCTCAGTGGGCTACATGCCTAACTGCCTGCCGCCGCCGCCCCGCCCTCCCCTGAACCACCTGCCACCGCCATGCTCCCTCACCCCCGCCATTCGTTTAACCCCGGGCACGATCCATTTTTTTTGACGAACTGCATTCCACACCCAACACTCATAAGATAGAGCATGGGCACCCTGCCACCCTAATATAGATACCGGGGTAGCCTCTCTGCCGTCTTCTTCCTTCACTCCATCGAACTTCTTTCACAAATCAACTGACCCAAATTATACTACTAGTACGAACGTATTAAGTATAGGAGGAACACGAAGATACGAGTAGTAGTAAGACATAGTACTAGTACTACTGTACGTACTAAAGAGTTCAAATAACGAGAAAGAACATAAACATAGTTCTGCTGGGGCCTCAGCACAACACACCCTTGAAAATAAACTAAGCAACTAGTCCGCTTGACACTGTAGTAGAACCAGCATGATCGACGGCACTGCCACCTACTCAGAGTCTGAGTCCACGTCCTCGACTTCATCCTCGTCTCTCTTCCTCTTCCTCTTCACCGACGCTTCTTTGCTTGAACCGGACACTAGGCTCTACTTCTTGATCCAACCCTTGTAGATATTTAAACAAAGGTAAGCATCCATTGCTGCATACAGGATGTGATCTTCATCTAATGTCTTCGACTCCCATGCATGATGAAACTCGTGATGAGGTTTCTTTAGTTTAGCGTACGAAGGATCAATCATGGCTGCTGCCGGGGCCAGCATTGAAGGCTGAGAGGAGGACACCAGGCTTGCCTTCAGGAGATCAAAGGGCTGGCCTACAACGAGGCTTATCCAACGTAGGACATCCCTGTTGTATCTAAAGTCTACAGTAACGAATTTCATTCTTTCGCCCTTGAGGAAGTTCTTAAAATCCTGGCACTCAACGTCGGCATGTCATATGTGGTAGACCAAGCACATGTTATGTACGCAAACCTGGATCATGACGGGCTTCTTCCTCTCTGCCTCCTTGAGAATCTTCTCTCTTTCCAGGACTGTGGTGTACTCAACATCTAGCCCAGCGACCCACTCATCCGTTGAACTGTTGAACATGCGTAGGAAGCGAGCAAGGCATGCTTTCAGCGTCACGGATCCACATGTGTAGATGATGATGAACTCATCGCCGGTGATGGCTCTAACCTGGTACTCAACGGCGACCATGGAGATTTGGGAGGCCATGGATTTTGGGAGAGGGTTAGGAGAAGTTGAACTGGTGTACCCCATAAAAAAAGTTGAACTGGTGTAATGTCAAAAGACGGGACGACTGGGAGCGAACTGTTGTAAGGTAGAAGACGGGGATGAGTAGGGCGTGCGAACAGCGTGGGATTGCTGGCTTGCCCGGTGGATAAACGGTTGCAAGCCCCCAAAGAGTTCTCGAGAACAATGCGGGGCCCACTAGATGTCATGTCTATTAGACCCATATCATAGGCCTGACCATATAGCTTCCGCCTGTTCGCATGCCATGCCGGCGTGTGGATGTAACTTCACTTAATTCCGTTGACCGCCGCGTCTCCCATGACCTTCGCCTCCCTCGCGCGGTCGCGCCCTTTGAGACTTCGACCGACTATAAATGAGCAAGTTTTTTCCTACTCCGCATGCATGATACTCCCTCTGGTCCTTTTTACTTCCGTCAACTCTTTGCAAAGTGTTTGGCCAAATTTATACTAAAAATATAAATATCTACAATACTGATTATAATGAGTATAAGAACTACGTTTTAGAATGAGTGTAAAAATATTGATTTGACATGGTGAATGTTGATACATTTTTCTATAAGTTTGGTCAAAGTAGAGGTACATTGACTTCAGACAAAACTTAAATGCACAATGCAGACTAGTTCCTCCGTCCAGGTGCATGCCATGTCCTATATTGTCATCACAACGAGGTTAGCTATTAGAGTACTACTACCTCCCTTCAAGTTTAAAGTGCTCGATTCAAAAACTTCACCTACTCTTAGCAAGATAGAGGCGGTGGAATAGTTTTTGTAGTTTTCAAAAGTACTCAACTAATGTTGTCATTCTTCACAACTAGTTACTCTAACCCCCCTCTCTTCTTTAATTCTTTGCCACATCAGCATGTTTCCTATTCCCATGTGCATGATACCACCATTATGGCCAGCCTTAATCATCGCATGCAATAATTTAGTTCACCTTGAAATATGAACAAGTGTGGGGCGTGTATGTTTTTAATGACTTCAGACTATACCTAGCCCGGCATGCAAGATGACTTATTATGCACCGTTCCCCATACCTGCAGGAAGCCCGTTCGTCTCCACATCTTTTCCTCTCCATGTGTGGAAAAAATATGCTTGCCAGACTCTCCTTCTCCCTCCGGCAGTCCCACTGAGGGAGTCCTGGATTAGGGGGTGTCCGGATGACCGGACTATGACCTTTGGCCGGACTCCTGGACTATGAAGATACAAGATTGAAGACTTTGTCCCGTGTCCGGATGGGACTTTCCTTGGCATGGAAGACAAGCTTGGCGATGCGGATAGGTAGATATCCTCCCATTGTAACCGACTCTGTGTAACCCTAGCCCTCTCCGGTGTCTATATAAACCGGAGGGTTTTAGTCCGTAGGACGAACAACAATCATACCATAGGCTAGCTTCTAGGGTTTAGCCTCTCTGATCTCGTGGTAGATCTACTCTTGTACTACCCATATCATCAATATTAATCCAGCAGGAGTAGGGTTTTACCTCCATCAAGAGGGCCCGAACCTGGGTAAAAACATCGTGTCCCTTGTCTCCTGTTACCATCCTCCTAGACGCACAGTTCGGGACCCCCTACCCGAGATCCGCCGGTTTTGACACCGACATTGGTGCTTTCATTGAGAGTTCCTCTGTGTCGTCACCTTTAGGCCCGTTGGCTCCTCCGATCATCGACAAGGATGTGGTCCAGGGTGAGACTTTTCTCCCCGAACAGATCTTCGTATTTGGCGGCTTTGCACTGCGGGCCAATTCGCTTGGCCATCTGATGCAGATCAAAAGCTACGCCCCTGGCCATCAGGTCAGCTTTGGAAGTTTGAACTACACGGCTGACATCCATGGAGACTTGATCTTCGACGGGTTCGAGCCACAGCCGAGCGCGCCGCACTATCACGATGGGCATGATCTAGCTCTGCCGCCGAATAGTGCCCATGAGGCCGCACCAGTGTCCGCTCCGACCCTTAGCTTGGAGCCGACTGTGCCAATCGAGGATGGGTGGTTAGACACCGCCTCAGGGGCTGCAATCTCTAAGGAGGTCGAGCCGAATACTAGTCTCGTCCGTTGCGAAGCTCGTGACTCCAAGGTGCTGGACTCCTTTCCGGACTCCGAACCTTCCGCGCCCCTGCCGATCGAACCTGATTGGGCGCCGATCATGGAGTTCGCCGCCGCGGACATCTTTCAGCACTCGCCCTTCGGCGACATCCTGAATTCACTAAAGTATCTCTCTTTATCCGGAGAGCCCTGGCCGGACTATGGTCAGCAAGGTTGGGATGCGGACGACGAAGAAATTCAAAGCCCTCCCACCACCCACTTCGTAGCCACTGTCGATGATTTAACCGACATGCTCGACTTCGACTCCGAAGACATCGATGGTATGGACGACGATGCAGGAGACGACCAAGAACCAGCACCTATAGGGCACTGGAAAGCCACCTCGTCATACGACATATACATGGTTGACACCCCAAAATAAGGGAATGGCGATGGAACAACGGAGGATGACCCCTCCAAGAAGCAGCCTAAGCGCCAGCGTCAGCGGTGCCGCTCTAAATCCCGCCAAAGAAAAAACGGCGATTCCGGCACGGGAGATAATAACACCCTGGACAGTGGCGAAGACAACGCCCTCCAGCAGGATTCAGCACAGGAGGATGGAGAAGCCAGCCCCCATGAGAGAGCGGCAGACAAAGAGGTAGAGGACGATAATTACATGCCTCCCTCCAAAGACGAGGCAAGCCTCGACGACGACGAATTTGTCATGCCGGAGGATCCCGTCGAACAAGAGCATTTCAAACGCAGGCTTATGGCCACGGCAAGCAGCCTCAAGAAAAAACAGAAGCAACTTAGAGCTGACCAAGACTTGCTAGCTGATAGAAGGACTAAAGTTCTTGCGGCCGAAGAGTACGAACTCGAACGCCCCTCCAAGAACTACCCAAAGCACAGGCTGCTACCCCGATTAGAGAAGGCAGCACCTAAACCTACATCACCAGCGCACGACGCAACCTACCGGTCACCTCGTGGCCGTGACAGAGAGGCCTCTCGGCCATCCACGGCGTCGCTCAAAATATACCAAGGTACGGGGAAATGTGCCAGACCGAGACATATTGGAGGACAAGGCAAGGCAAACAAGATCGATCTACGGATCGCCTGGGTGCCCCACGGCACGTGACGATAACCGTCACGCCGGATATGGCAAATACGGCCAGGCCGAACACAACAGACAAAGCTCATATGAGCTACGTCGTGATATAGCCCAGTACAGAGGCGCCGCACACCCACTATGCTTCACAGATGAAGTAATGGATCATCAAATCCCCGAGGGTTTTAAACCCGTAAACAACGAATCATATGATGGCACAACAGATCCTGTGGTATGGATCGCTGATTATCTCCTTCATATACACATGGCCCACGGTGTTGATCTACATGCTATCAAATACCTCCCACTCAAGCTTAAAGGACCAGCTCGACATTGGCTTAACAACTTGCCAGCAGAGTCAATTGGTTGCTGGGAGGACCTGGAATCCGCACTCCTCGACAATTTCTAGGGCACCTATGTGCGACCACCAGACGCCGATGACCTAAGCCACATAATTCAGCAGCCAGAGGAATCGGCCAGACAATTCTGGACGCGGTTCCTAACCAAGAACAATCAAATAGTCGACTGTCCGGACGCAGAGGCCCTCGCAGCCTTCAAACATAACATCCATGATGAATGGCTTGCCCGGCACCTAGGACAAGAAAAGCTGAAATCCATGGCAGCCCTCACAACACTCATGACCCACTTTTGTGCGGGAGAAGACAGCTGGCTAGCTCGTAGTAATAACATGACCAAGAGCCCTGGTAATTCGGATACCAAGGACAACAATGGTAGGTCGCATCGCAACAAGCACAAGCACCGCATTAACGGCGACAATGCTGAGGATATGGCAGTTAATGCCGGATTCAGAGGCTCTAAACCCGGTCAGCGGAAAAAGCCATTCAAAAGAAATACTCCGGGCCCGTCCAGTTTGGACCGAATACTCAATCGCTCGTGCTAGATACATGGCACCCCCGAAACACCAGCCAATCACACCAACAGGGATTGTTGGGTGTTCAAGAAGGCAGGCAAGTTAAGTGCCGAAAAAAGAGACAAGGGGCTGCATAGCGATGACGAGGAGGATCCCCGGCCGCCGAACAATAGGGGACAGAAGGGCTTTGCCCCACAAGTGTGGACGGTGGACATGATATATGCAACCCACATCCCCAAAAGGGAGCAGAAGCATGCACTCAGGGACGTATATGCGTTGGATCCAGTCGCCTCAAAGTTCAACCCATGGTCCTCGTGCCCAATCACTTTTGATCGAAGGGACCACCCCACTAGCATCCACCATAGCGGATTCGCCGCATTGGTCCTAGACCCAATCATTGACGGATTTCACCTCACTAGAGTCCTCATGGACGGCGGTAGCAGCCTGAACCTGCTTTACCAGGATACAGTGCGAAAAATGGGCATAGATCCCTCAAGTATTAAACCCACAAAGACGACCTTTAAAGGCGTCATACCAGGTGTAGAGGCCCAATGTACAGGCTCAGTTACACTCGAAGTGGTCTTTGGATCCCCGGATAATTTCCGAAGCGAGGAGTTAATCTTTGACATAGTCTCGTTCCGCAGTGGCTATCACGCCCTGCTTAGACGAACTGCATTTGCAAAGTTCAATGCGGTGCCACACTACGCATACCTCAAGTTCAAGATGCCAGGCCCTCGCGGAGTCATCACAGTCAATGGAAACACCGAACAGTCTCTTTGAACAGAGGAGCATACGGCGGCCCTCGCGGCAGAAGTACAAAGTAGCCTCTCAAGGCAATTCTCTAGTCCGGCTATTAAATGTCCAGACACCGTCAAGCGCGCCCGGAGTAACCTACAAAAAGACCACCTGGCACGTTCCGAGCAAGCATAGCAGTGCGGCCCCAGCCCCAGCCCTCGCGAAATTGCGAAACCAGTACTACGCGTACATAATTACGCCCTGGAAATACCATGGGCACAAGGGGAGGGGGACAACCACGGCACGCCCAACATGCGGCTCAACCGCAGTAGGGGATCCAAATTTTGTCATTTCTTTTTTCTTACTTTCAGGACTCCACTCTCCGGAAGGCCTGTCCGGCAGAACAATCGCCGAACACACGATGCAACAGCCAGGGAGGCAGCAACGTACGTCGAATGTCCAGGTGGTCTCTATAACGAGCTAAATACATGTCTTACATAAAGTCTCGCAGCTTGCCCCTGGAGGGGGACATGTCAAATAATCCCATCTCTTTCTTATCACACTATTTGTATCGTTCTGCTTTCACAACAGCCTTTTAATAAACAATACATAGCTCTCGTCTATTATTGCATTCATTTTTATGTAAATATGTTCAGTTATGACATTATGCAACCGTACACTTTGGTACGGTCGATACACCAGGGGCTCAAGTACCCCAGAAAATGGTGTGAGAAGTCCGAACACTCTAACGAGTGCGGCACCCCGAACTTATAGCATTATATGCATCGGCTCCGAATCATGCCTTGGGTCAATAGTTGGGTTTGCCCGGCTCCCATGTTTTGGTACCTTATGTTCCACTATATCGGCTAAGGTAGCACTGGGAGAACTACTGCGATTGTGCCCCAGTTGAGCTTGGTTAAGCACCTCAGTAGAGAAAGCTAAAATTGACCATCATGATAGGGTGAGAGCCGGTCGCTGTTCAAGAGGTTTTCGAGTCCCTAAAGACTTATGCCACTTAGAGCGAGGAGCTTGCTTTGTCTGTCCTAGGCGTGGATAGCGCCCCAAACTTGGTCTTCCGAATACTAGGGGCTTCGCCGAATTTTAAAATTATAGAATTCTATGGCTAAGTGAGAGTGATAAGGCATTATAGTCTGATTGCCTTGTTCGTTGTGCTGAGCGCCTCCCTCGAAGGACCCAAGAATGGGAACAAGAACGCTCAGGTTTATCCCGAACACCCAGCACTCGTGGCATGGGGGTAGAAGCTGACGACTTGCATCTCTCAGATTTAATAAACGGCCGCGCAGAAGGTAATATTTTAAATTCAAAAAAGTGTTGCTTAGTGCATATGAACAAGTTTTTAGCGCACAGGATAACACGAGCGAGTTTACTCAAAAATTACATCCTTGGAACACTCATTCGCCACAAGGCAGGCACCCTTCAAGAAGCCCTCATAATACAGCTCGGGCTTGCGATGCTCCTTCCCCTCCGGTGGCCCATCTGTCACAAGATTCTCAGCATCCATCTTGCCCCAGTGTACTTTAACACGGGCAAGGGCCCTAAGGGCGCCTTCGATGCATACGGAGCGCTTGATGATTTCAAGCCATGGACAGGCATCCACCAGCCGCCTCACCAGCCCAAAGTAGCTCCCAGGCATGGCCTCCCCAGGCCATAGCCGGCCTATAAGGCCCTTCATGGCCTGTTCGGCTGCCTTATGGAGCTCGACCAGCTTCTTCAGCTGGTCGCTCAAGGGCACCGGGTGTCTGGCCTCAGCATACTGGGACCAGAACACCTTCTCCGTCGAGCTCCCTTCCTCGGCTCGGTAGAATGCGGCGGCATCGGTAACACTGCGGGGCAGATCTGCGAATGCTCCTGGAGAGCTCCAGGCTCGGGTAAGTAACAAGTAATTCACTTTCACGTGCTTGCTTTGCATAAAGAATGCCTTACACGCCGCTATCTTCTTCATCGCCTCAATTTCCTGGAGGGCTTTTTGGGCTTCGGCCTTGGCAGATTTGGCGCTCTCAAGGGCCGAGGCAAGCTCGGATTCTCGAGTCTTTGAGTCAAGCTCCAGACTCTCGTGTTTTTTCACAAGAGCGTGGAGCTCTTGCCGGACCTCCTCCGCCCGCGCCTCCTGCTTTTCTCGCTCGGTGCGCTCCACGGCTACATTGTATTCGGCCTTGGAAAGAGCTTCCTTCAGGGTCGCCACCTCGGTTGTGGCCCCTGTAACACTCACATTGGTCCTGTCACTATTTGCAACCAGGTATTTTAATATACTTACATAAGGTACTACTTACCTTCCTTGTCCTCGAGCTGCTTCTTGGCAAGACCGAGCTCGTTCTCGGACCGCTCAAGGCTCTGCTTCAATGCATCGAACTCTGCAGTTAGTGCGGCAGAGGTCAGCAGCGTAGCCTACATTCCCATATTGACATACTTATGTTAGACTCCTGCGTATATCTTTTAAGATCCTCAGTCCGGCTTTTCTTTCCGAACACCAAACTGAGCATCAGGGGCTACTGTCTATGCGGTAATATTTTTACATGTCTTAAATACATACCTCAAAGCCTGTTAGAAGGCTGGCACAGGCTTCTGTCAGCCCGCTCTTGCCGGACTGAACCTTCTGGATCACCGCAATCATAATTGTGCGATGCTCCTCGTCGATGGAGGTGCCGTTAAGAACCTCCAGCAAATTATCCGGTGCCTCCGGTTGGACGGAGGTCACTGGCATCGTAGGCTTGCCCTTCTTAAGAGGGGGCCGCCTGCCGGACTCCGGAACCACTGAAGCTTCCGGTGCGGTGTCCGGCCTCAGGTCGGACTTAGAGCCCCTTGGGGTTTTATCCCCTTGGCGCCTGGAGTCCGGAGGTCGCCTTGCAGCACCTCCAGGACCACCTCCTCCTGGTCTGGCCCCTTTTGGGACTCCACCTCGGCATCGTCCGTAGGGCGAGGGGAGGTAGCAGTTGGGAGTGAAAATCTATTCACATCTGACGAATCCAGGGAGCCGCTCGACGAAGAGTCGAGCCAAGCCTTAGGCGGACTGCATGATTATATTTGGCGTCAGGAGATACTGTGCAATAAAGGAACGCCATGAGTTATTCTGGTATCCGGATACTTACGATTTTGCTAGGGGCTTGGCCCTGGATGGCCACTCCTCCCCGCCATCGTCGGCGCTGGTGGAGTAGTCCGGAAGAAGGGACTTTCCCTTCTTGGACCCTCCGGCCTCCCTAGTTGGGGCGGCCTTCCTTTTCTTTCCTCCCCCCGTTGGAGGGGGAGAGGCTTCTTCTTCCTCCTCCTCGTCTTCGGGGGAGGAGTGCGCTTCGGGGTCGTCGGGCGATGAATCCGACACCACCAGGCGCCGGGAACTCTTTCGAGTTCCCGTGGCCTTCTTCTTGGCCTTCTTCTCTCGCACCACATGAGGTGCTGGGACCAGCAGCTTCGCCAAGCGTGCATCTGCTGGGCCTTCGGGCAAAGGAGCCGGACAGTCAATCTGTCCGGACGTCTTCTTCCAGTCCTGTCAAAGGAGCGGGAGCTTAGATCCCGCATAGAGTCAAACTATGAAAAACAAGTATCCTGTAAAGGGTAAAACAAGCTTACTGCGCTGGCTTGGCGCTTCGCGCAGAATCCGCTATCCTCGGTAATGGGGGGGGACCTCGGAGCCCTTGAATAGCACCTTCTAGGCGTCCTCGTGCGTTGTGTCGAAGAGCCTGGACAAAGTTTGGTGCTGGGCCGGGTCGAACTCCCACAAGTTGAAAGCCCGTCGTTGGCACGGGAGGATCCGGCGGAAGAGCATGACCTGGACTACGTTGACAAGTTTAACCTTCTTGTCCACCAAGTTTTGGACGCAGGTTTGGAGTCCAGTCACCTCTTCTGAATTACCCCACGATAGGCCCGTCTCTTTCCAGGAGGTGAGCCGTGTGGGGATGCCAGATTGGAATTCGGGGGCCGCCGCCCATTCAGGGTCACACGGCTCGGTGATGTAGAACCACCCCGATTGCCACCCTTTGATGGTTTCCACAAAGGAGCCCTCGAGCCATGTGACGTTGGGCATCTTGCCCACCATGGCGCCTCCGCACTCTGCTTGCCGGCCTCCCACTACCTTCGGCTTGACATTGAAGGTCTTCAGCCATAAGCTGAAGTGAGGCTTGATGCAGAGGAAGACCTCGCACACGACGATAAACGCCGAGATATTGAGGATGAAGTTTGGGGCCAGATCGTGGAAATCCAGGCCATAGTAGAACATGAGCGCCCGGACAAACGGTGGAGTGGGAAGCCCACTCCGCGGAGGAAATGGGGGAGGAACACCACCCTCTCATGGGGCCTGGGGGTGGGGATGAGCTGCCCCTCATCTGGAAGCCGGTGCGCGATGTCGTTGGACAAGTATCCGGCTTCCCTCAACTTTTTGATGTGCCCCTCCGTGACAGTGGAGGCCATCCACCTGCCTCCCGCTCTAGACATGGCTGGAGAAGGTTGAGGTGGGAAGTGCAGACTTGGGCGCTGAAGCTCGAGTGCGTGGAAATGGATAAGCAAAGGAGGAAGAAGGCATAGATGGAAAAGGTGGATCCTTATCCCCTTATATGGGCGGACGAAACTATGTGCCCCCGCCAGCCTGGTAAAACTCGCTTATCTCCCAAGCGCCATGATTAATGGCGCGGTTGGGTTACCCATGCCCGTATTGATGAGAATCCCGAAATAAGGGGAC
Organism: Triticum dicoccoides; assembly: GCF_002162155.2. NCBI lineage: Eukaryota > Viridiplantae > Streptophyta > Magnoliopsida > Poales > Poaceae > Triticum > Triticum dicoccoides. Next base: position 490,316,125 of record NC_041393.1, read on the forward strand.
ACTATCTCTGCTTTGACAAGACGTGCCAAGGAAACCGCCTCGCTAAACGCGCTGAGGTGGGACAGTAAAACAATTCGAATAAAGGCTTGGCCGTGGCATGATGTCACGCTGCAGAATACGTCAGCAGATTAGATTTGTACAAATATTATTCTCTCTACGGTGGTATGTGGAACTTATTTTGCAGAGCCGGACACTATCCTTGTTCAAAATCTTCTATGAAGTATTCGATGGAGGAACCCGCCTTGCAATGTCGAAGCCAATATGCGCATCGGACTCGTCATCATTGAAGCCTGGTTCAGGGGCTACTGAGGGAGTCCTGGATTAGGGGGTGTCCGGATGACCGGACTATGACCTTTGGCCGGACTCCTGGACTATGAAGATACAAGATTGAAGACTTCGTCTCGTGTCCAGATGGGACTTTCCTTGGCATGGAAGGCAATCTTGGCGATACGGATATGTAGATCTCCTCCCATTGTAACCGACTCTGTGTAACCCTAGCCCTCTCCGGTGTCTATATAAACCGGAGGGTTTTAGTCCGTAGGACGAACAACAATCATACCATAGGCTAGCTTCTAGGGTTTAGCCTCTCTGATCTCGTGGTCGATCTACTCTTGTACTACCCATATCATCAATATTAATCCAGCAGGAGTAGGGTTTTACCTCCATCGAGAGGGCCCGAACCTGGGTAAAAACATCGTGTCCCTTGTCTCCTGTTACCATCCCCTAGACGCACAGTTCGGGACCCCCTACCCGAGATCCGCCGGTTTTGACACCGACACCCACCACTCCACCCCGTGTGGAAAAAATCTGCGTGCATGACTCTCCTCCCCCCATGCTCGTCCAATCCGTTGTGACCAACAATATTTCCACCCCTTCCCTCCCCCGAAATTTACCCCAACAAATATGCCCATGTAGCTGTTACCTTAATAACGCAACATATCTTCCGAGATGCTGCTTCAGTTACTTAACTGCAGGTGCATTGGCTCATTGACATATGGGCCCAACAGGGGTGTGGCCCACATGTCAGTGATGCAACTTGACCTGCAGTTAAGTCAGTGCAGCCCAGTCCATATCTTACGTAGGTGTGCCATTGCTCGCTATAAATACTGCGCCTCCCACGGCATTCGGAAGAACGCTCACGTTCATCGCTATCTCCTCCCCCTCCCTCTCATGTCGACCACCATGACATCGCCCCTCCCAAGCCCTAGGCACCCGTCGCTGCACCGCCCGGACGGTCACGCGTTGCCTTTCCGTTCCTCGCCGCCACTAGTCGAGGAGAAAGCGTCGGCGTTCCACTCCTCGCCGCGATGCGTCGAGGTGGATGCATCGGTGTTCCCAACCTCGCCAGCACGCGCGTCGAAGGGCGCGTCGGCTCCCCACTACGAGGAGAATGCCGCGCCGCCCGCCGAGCCCCCCCCTAGCCTTGAGGAGCATTAGAAAGAAATGGATGTTGCCATGTGGGAGGCTTTGCCGCCGGCAGATCATGCCAAAATAGAGGTGGAGAAGAAAGTCAAGGAAGAGAAGCGCGCAGCAGGGCAAGTTGCCTGGCAGGTCTATGTCGCGTCCGAGAGAGTCAGGCAATTGGCTCTTTGGCAGAAGGCTCATGCAAGGGCCATGAGGATGGCGGAGGACGCCCGTGCCAAAGACCTGAGTGCAGTCGGGCCCAAGCACCTCGTCTACGCTTGGCGGTACATGGACCGGGTGCATGCTTCCAGCAAGGAGGATTACCTACTCGCGCCGGATCACCACACTGGTGAGATCGCGCTTGCCCGCCGGCAAGCCGCCAATCAGCACCTCGTGAGTTACGAGGCTGAAGAACAGGCATTGTGTTGGCGCGCTGGGAAACGGCCGCACACCAGGGCACTCGTGGCACACCGCAAGCGCTCCTACGAGCGCTGTGGCTTTTAGTAGGAGTATAATTTAGTCTTGTAAGGTGATCTCATTAGTTTTGGGACACAAATGATAAATCCCGAACGTTCGGGAATTATTATCTTTCTTAATTAAGTATGTAAGAGGGAAAGTTTGGAAACCTTGTGTATCCGTACGCATTTTGTAAGTAAGTGCATATAGCACAAACTTTACTACTATATACTATCGCACTACATGTCTCTCTCTATATATGCTTGCACACTGTGCTACTCCCTCCGTCCAGGTGAATAAGTCATCTTTGGTTGTGCACCGTGACCAAGAAGGAGGGAAGACTTTATACACCTAGACGGAGGGAGTACCACTATTACTTATGTACGTGCAAATGCATGTTTTAACATTACGATGCGGTTTTTGTAAAATTAGAAAAACAACACTAGTCAAGCTTGTGAAACGATTCAATGCAAAACAAATGCAAAATTGCTCGTTTGATTGTTTACTTTTAGCTTCCTTCTCTGTGGTTATTTCTCTGTCGTACTTTGTACGGAGTATCTCACTAGTCGGAAAGGCATGCAAATTCCCAAACCGCTTCCTACACCCTGTATCGAATTTTTTGCCTAACAAGTTGTGCTGTGCAATTGGAATTCCAACTTGAGTACGGGTACTACTAGTAGGAGTACCATGGGCCAGTTCGTTTAGGATTCTCGATTAGTAGTAATCCCATTTCTACTAGCTCCGTCCTGGTTTATTGGTCCCCATTGTAATCTGTGTCAAATTTTGATCATAAATTTAACTAATGAAATGTTTGTGCATGTCACTTTACCACAAATTACCATGGTGACGAATAAACCAGGATGGAGGTACTAGTAGTAGTTCAGAAGGCCAAATAAGTGACTGAGGCGCCTTAATGTTACTCTCCACTGTGACTAGTCTTATGGGAAAAGCTGGGGAAGAGACGGCTTATTTTTTAAGCCGCCAAAAGAACTGGCCCTAGGAGTAGTAGCTAGGGATCCTGTGTGCGAGATGAATAGGAGAAAGTAAATGTAGAGAGATGAAATGCAAAAAGACGATGGGATGTGATGGTTGCTTGTCCATTTATTTTACCAGGCCACTTATTACTGGCAATGGTTGGGTTTTCTGATATGACGACTTTACTGCCACGCCACGAGCGGGGTGAGACCCTCGTGCAGCGCCACCCTCTATACTGGTACTACATCGGTCGTGGTTTATTAGTCCCCCATTGAATTTGACTGAAGATTTAACTCACAAAATGTTAGTGCATGTCAAGAAAAACTATATCGTTGGATTCGTATTTGAACATAGTTTTCAATGATATAATTTTAGGTGACATGCATCAGCATTTATCGTACTATATAAAATGTTAGTTCAATTTTTGGTCGTACTAATCTATAGTAGTAAGGTGCCCGTGTGTTGCACGGAAGAGTGAAATGCATTGATCGGGGAGTTGTTTATTTTGACAAAGGATGTGGGGGTCATCTCATGTGTAACGGGTATCGATAGGTTTCTTCGGATATTATTTCATCTCTAGAGCTCACAAACATCTGGGTGAAATAGATAAAAGGTATCTTTTGCAAACAAAAGCGTTCAACTGTTCAACCTGCATCCAAAACTTGTGAAGAAATAACACTTATTGTGCTTTGCAATAAATGATCTTTAAGAATTAGTTTTTGAGTATCGATTGTTACACATGTTGGCTACAGATGACATGACACTTTCTTGTAGTCAACAGTTGGCTATACTATTAAGTATTAACCATGCCCTTATACACCTAGACGGAGGGATTAAATCAGGATGACTTGGAAGGGGTAGAGGAGATGTAAGAAATGGTTCATAGTAAGTCTTTCACCAGTACTCTAGTAAAAGTTCATACATGGAAGATTCTAGACTAAACCATAAAGGGATACACTTTTATTCATGCGCGATACTCCAATAGAGCAAGATCATGCATGGAAGTCTCCACATGCTTAAACAGCGGATTACATTGAGCGAAGACTAATGATCAACATTTAACTTGATAATGCGTATGTCCAGGTGAACCTCCTTGGAGTCCTCGTGCACCGTGTTGGGGGGTAAATAAGACCGTGCGTTTTCCATGTCCACATTGGCGGGAAGGTCCCAGCTCGACAGAGTCCAAGTCAGTTTGATGTAGCCGGTGTCGCCGCCCACGTAACTCGGAGGGGTAGTAACAGTGAGCATGCACCCGTGCATCGGCCTCGTGTCAGTGTCAGCGTCAGCGGCGTCGCCCCTGACGCACACTACAGAGACGGGGCGGCGGCCTGCGCCGGGCTTGCTGGTGCCCACGATCAAGAGGAAGACGTTTCCGTCCTCCTCCGAGACTAGCAGGCGGCGATGATCCTCCAGCGACTCCAGCATGGTGAACGGGTAGCACGTCACGTACTTGATGTTCTCCGCCAAGGGCCAGTAGTGACCGCTGCACGCATCCGTGAGGTGATGCACGATGTCTGCCGGTGAGCCCCAAAACGGCATCGGGCACTCATAGCAGTAGACGAAAGGGCTCCTTGGAGGCATCGACCAGGCCGTCCATGAATCGGCAGTGGCTATAGGGGACGTTGTGGCAGTTGAATATATAAGCAAGTTACTACGAGATTTAATCCGAATAAGCACAAAATAAATCATGATGGCTATAACAGAGATTAAACTAATCATGTGGACTAGCATAGTAGTAGGATACAGAGTAGAAACATGAATTCTACCACGATTTCGAACATGAAGGACAGAAACACATACGGTGCAACGGGAGCAGCACCGTTGGTGTTGAGGTTGTTGCCCATGTCGTTGAGGAACAGGTTGTCGAGGCCGGGGAACAAGTCTTCGTCGGTGAAGTGATGGCTACTAGCAGTCACGAGCGTGCGCTCCCCAAATTTCAACATCGCCCGCCGAATGGAGCATAGGAGGGAGTGGCTATAGGGGACGTTGCGGCCGCCGAATGGGGCGCAGAAGTAGCACACGAAGCAGTAGATGGTGCTCCTCCCTAAGTCTCTATCTCTACTCTTAGCTCTTTCTCTACTACTCTTGTTTGTTTGTTTTATAACAAATCGAATAGTACTGCGTCGTTCGCTGCACGCCCGGTTGAACACGCCTCCTCGCCTCCATCACCACCAGTTGAGTCTTTTATAGGAGTAGGAGTAGAGAAAAAACCGAGTTGGTGATGATGGTGTGTCGTGCAATGCACGAGCATCTCGCTAATTTTTTTGTATATAATTCCAAACACCACGCAGACACGGTCTTTGACCATTTTACAACTATGTTAGTATCATTGTTAGTGGTCAGCCGGTTCAAGTTATAGTCCAGGGTGTTTTAACCTTTTTCTAGTAATGATATCTGGAGATTGTTCGGCACGAGCTCAATTCTGGCGAATCCCACGTAACCGTCAGATTTCCATCCGACAGTGGCATGTTTTTAAGCCATAGTATTTTACAAAACTGTCACCCTTACACACGTACTGTAACTGCGTCGCGGGCATTTGCAACTGCCATGTCTCCCGATGAACATTTGTCGGGGATTGGAGTTAGCACCGATGGCGGTTTGTAGTCATTCCATGCTCATGCATTGAAGTTTGTAGCTATTTTAGATTAGAATATACTATTCCTCCGGTGCTAGTAGTAGAGTAGAGTCCTACTCTACTACTCTACTCAGGAAAGTTAGGGCATAGTAGTAGGTAATGTAGGGAGTCCCAGTACTGTGATCACTCAAGGAAGTTGTCTGACATCGATATGACCCTACGCTGTTGGTATGTGCCTCGTAAGTCAAGCGGCATGTTGTAGTCATCATCACCTGTCCACTTCCCGCATCACATATTCACTTCTCCATCTTTGTCCGCACATAATATCGTCCAATCTTCCATCCCCGCTAAGGCGCCTCCCCCCTCGTCCGAAACCCAAGCACTAACAATCGCAGAACCGAGCAGCGTCCGCTGAAAGAGTGGCTGGAATTCGCTCCCCACAGAGGTAATCAAGCTCATTGTTTCCCGTGTGGACAATCTCAGTACCATGCCGCTCGCCGCGTGCTTGTCAGGGCTGTACCATTTACTGAAAGCCCTCAGGCCGGAGCTTTTTAAGCCAGCTCCTTGCTTGCTGATGCCACCTGATCTTCAGAAACGGCATGTCACGCAGCATAACGATCGTAGGGTGGTGAGCATCAACCCCCTTGACTGCGATCGGATCCCCGTCACCCTCAACTACATTAACGATATGTACTGGGTCGGCATGAACACGTCTTGGATGGTGCTCGTCGACGGTCGCGGCAGTTGGATGCTCGTGGAGGTCTACACCTGGCGATTGACCCCCCCTCCTTCAATTAACACTGCATTGCTTTGGCACCGCGGCCCAGAATACTCGAAATCTTACAGTAGCCAACATGATACCAAGTTTGATTTGCTCAAGGGTGTAACTTGCCAAGTGCCCACAAGATTTGCGAATTATAAAAACTTCAGGCTAATTGCATTCTTCAACCGCGGTCTCGCCTATCTGATAGGTCACTGCGGTAAGTGGATAAATTTGCACATCCATCACATGATCATACATCCTCCATGGTTCTCTGATGCCATTGAACACAAGGGCTTCATTTATGCCGTCGACTCCTTCTATGGCTGGATGTATTGCTGGCCTACTCCAGTCATCGCTACAAACGGTTGTTACAGTAGTATGTTACTTTCCTATGATATCATGATGGCTTGCTTATATTACTGTCAACATTTACTGAAAAAATATTCATGGTCATAACATGCTGTTCTTAAGATTGACTACATCAAGAGCCCTTTTTTATTTGACTCCAACTTGATATGATGTTGTAGGCGCATGGTGTCCCTACCCTTCCTAATCCCAGAACCTTTCAAAGAAAAGGGGCATGGTAGTTGCAGGTGGTTCTTGGCTCGATCAGACGATAGTGAACGATTGATGATCGTTCGCATGTACCGGACATGTTGTTTCGTGGAACACAATCGCAGTCGCTGCAAGGTCTTTGAGCAGGATCCCAACTTCTCTGGGTCTTCAAGAATTTTTGATTGGAGGCTGTTAAGTAGCCTTGGTACACGCTCTCTGTTTGTCAGACTGAATTATCTGATTAACCAGGAGATAACCGACGGCAAGGATCATGATGGCAGCGCGGTTTCTATCATCAGGCATAACTGTGTGTACACAGCGTATCATGCGTCTCTGCATGCACCATACCCTGATATGTGCCGCCATGCTCTGCAACACAAAGTAGGAGATAGGGTCGCAAGTATCATACTTCGACCTGCTGGATGGAGTTTCCCCTGTCAGGCACCCATCTGGTTCAAGCCGTCAGCCAATCTCCACAGCTTAATAAATAGTAATGTCTAACTGAGCCAGTTAGTTAGATGCATACACTTGGTGTAGTAGGATCTTTATTTAGTTTGATGCATAGACTTGTTCTTTTTTTGGTAGCCCTTTTGTAATAATGGTTGATGTTTGGTTTGGAAGAGAGAGCTGTGTCTTCACTCTTCTGGCCTGCTTACTGCTTTTGTTGCACCCCCAGCCCTGGTTGTTGCTGCTGCTGTTTTCAATGTAAGTATATTTCGTATGTTGGTTCAATAAATGTGTTGTTAGAACGACAAACACAATGTTTTGGAAGTCATTGCACGGTTCGATCCTTAGTGCCCCGTATCGTACATAACGCATACTATTTTTCGTATGGAACGCATTTTCCACTTGTTGATAACATGCAGCCCACTGATGAAGGCCCAATAGAGGAGCCCATAATTAACTGGAAGGGAGGCTCTCACATGAATCCGGCCCAGGTACATGCTCATGGTCCCCTAAACATAAATAAGTAAATAAATAAATAATGCTAAATGCTGATGAACCAGTTCTTTCAATTCATGATTTAACAGGAGGATGTTATTTCCTATGATAGTGTCATTACATTCAGTCGATATTATTCTTAGGCAAAGATAGCAACTAGTCTTCTTTCTCCCAGCATTTTCTTCCTGCAACCAGCGGACCCATGCAAATCATAGTCAACGTTGTAAATAGTTCCGGTACATTTATATTTTTCAAAAAGAATGTCCAACCCAGCCCAGCACATTGGCGACAGCACTTTATCCTCTGCCTTGGTGCGCTCGCCGCGGCACAGCCGTCCGGCCCTGTCAACATAGTTTTTTTTCGAAACGGTCCCTATCAACATAGTGAATCGGGAGAGAACTGTAATTGTGAGTATGACAGTACGGGCCCACCAGGTCCACTCCCGAACACAAGCAAGTGCCTCTTTTACTACTCAGATGCACCCCTTGTTTTTTTACTCTAATCCACCCTGCTGATATCTGGGACCCACATCATTTTAAACGTATAGTCAATAACGACAGAATTGCACAACTTTTTTTTGAGTAGTAATTCGGAGGAGCAGGCTATAAACTGGGTTGTGCGGTCTCTGTGGCCCGTCTAACAGCACGACCAGCCCAGCAGGTTTTTTTGGGAAAATAGGTAGCCCAGTATTTCTTCTTGAAGAATACCCAAGCTAGGCCTATTTTTTTTCTCTGACTTACTGGGCTGCAAATCTTTCAAGACGAGGAGGGATGCATTCCGTCCTGGCCAAAGAGTATGGTCAGTGTCTGTTAAAAGTAATATCAAAGGGGTTGAAAATTGCAAAAAAATTATAGCAAATGGGACATTAGTTTGTTTTTTTGTTTTTGTTCTTCGCGGATATTTTATAGTATTTCATTGGACTTAACATGACATAGTACTAATTTATTTTTAAATTTGTTTTAGTATGGCTACTAATTTTTGGATTAAGAAGATTTTGTTCCTCAGCAAAAATTTGCGAATTTTCAAAATTTTGCACATATTTAGTTAATTTTTGTAACCCTGGTACTGACTAGAAAATGGGCAGCAATTCTAAAAATGGAAAATGGGGTGCAATAAATTCCAATTGAATTAGAAAATGAGTAAAATTTAGAAAAATAATAGTAAATGGGTTGTACACGCCAAAGATTCGAGGCTGACTTGTTTACGCAAGGCTTTGTCAGTCAACACACGATTCTAGTAGCAGTGACTGTTGGATGTCCATCCAACGGCAGACGTGCTTCTTCAATCTTTGATCTTTCTGCTCTAGCCGCCTAAACTAGCGCCGACGGGACTGCCTGCTCCGTCCTCTTGTGGCCCGCTGTGATGCCGCGCAGGCTTCCTCGGCCCACCCTATTACCTCCGCTGGCCTGGTCGCATGCAATCAACTGCCTCCTTATTACGCGAAAAAATGATTCCTCCCAGTGACATCTGGGGCGCAGTTGTTGGGAGGCTGACCTATGGGCCTACTAAGTTGACGCATACGCAGGGCTTGTCAACTTAGTCAACAAACGATTATAGCAGCAGTAACCATTGGATTTGAATCGAACGGTCCTGCTGCTTCTTCAAGTGTTGCTCTTCTTGCATCAGCCGTCCAAACCAGCGCAAGCGAGACCGCCTGCTCCTTCCTCCAGTGGCCGGCTTTGCTGCCGCTGAGGCCTCACCGCCCCCTACTACTTGCACCACTAGCCAGGCCCTGCGGCGACGGCAGACTCACACCGCAGCCAAACCAATGAACACTCGTACTCCTCTCCGCGTGGGCATCCACTGCTGCGTCTTCCCTGGCTCCACGTTGTCCCCTTCCTAGGCCTCGCCATCATCCACCGCCCTGGTGCTCTCGGCGTGGCGTGGTCAACGTGGTCATGGAATGATTTCCATCGGACGTGGACTATACGTGGAGAGGCTGACAGCTGGGTCCACGGCTGCACACAAGGAAATGCCTCCTTATTATGCGAAAAATAATTATCCCTCCAGCTGACATCTGGGAACCAATGGAAGGGCCTCTGTATTTCGCAAAAAAATGTTCCCCCCGCTGATAGGTCGGACCCACCAGCTATATCTTCACACACAAGGAAGTGCCTCCTTATTACGCACAAAAAATGAATACCCCCTGCTAGCTGGGACCCACCATAGTGGGTGGCTGACTTGTGGGCCTACTAAGTTGACGGGGATGGAGGGCTTTGTCAACTTAGTCAATACTCCAGTGATAGTATGATGTCCATCCAACGGCCATAGTGCTTCTTCAACCTCTGCTCTTCTTGCTCCAGCCGCCCAAAGCAGCGTCGGTCGTGCCGCCTGCTCCTGCCTTCTTTGGCCGGCTGTGCTGCCGCAGATGCCTCACCGCCCCCATACTACTCCCACCGCTGGCCAGGCCATCCCTCCACTCACCCATGCCCCATGTTATTCTGCGGCAATGGCAGCCTCACACCACAGCCGAAACAGTGAACCCTCGTACTCCTCTCCGCGTGGGCATCCACTGCCGCGTCTTCCCCGGCTCCGTGTTGTCCCCTTCCTAGGCCTCGCCATGGTGCTCTCGGCGCGACGTGGTCAATGTGGTCAACGACCGACTTCCATCAGAAGAGTACTGTACATGGAGAGGCTGACAGCTGGGTCCACGGCAGCCGCAAGGAAGTGCCTCCTTATTACACAGAAAATAATTATTCCTCCACCTGAAAGCAGGGACCCGCCGGACGGGCCACCGTATTTCACGAAAAACGTTTCCCCCCTGACTGATGGGACCCACCAGATGGGCCCCCATATTTTGCAAAAAAATGCCCCCCCCCCCGCTGTCAGCTCGGACCCATCGGAAGTGCCTCCTTATTATGCATAAAAAAAGAATTCTCCCCCTACTAGCTTGGACCCACCTTGGTGGGAGGCTGACTTGTGGGCCTAATAAGTTGAGGGGACGGAGGGCTTTGTCAACTTAGTCAATATGAACAATTCTAGCTCCAATGACTTTATGGTGTCCATCCAATGGCCGTAGTGCTTCTTCAACCTCTAGTCTTCTTGCTCCAGCCGCCCAAGGCAACGCCAGTCATGCCGCATGCTCCTGCCTCCCGTGGCCGGCTGTGCTACCGCGGAGGCCTCACCGCCCCCTACTATTCCCACCGCTAGCCAGGCCCTGCGACGACGGCAGCCTCACACCACAGCCGAACCAGTGAACCCTCGTACTCCTCTCCGCGCAGGCTTCCACTGCCGCGTCTTCCCCGGCTCCGTGTCGTCCCCTTTCTAGGCCTCGCCATCATCCACCGCCCTGGTGCTCACCATGCGGTGTGGTCAACGTGGTCAAGGAATGACTTCCATTGGAAGAGTACTATACGTGGAGAGGCTGACAGCTGTGTCCATGGCGGCCACAAGGAAGTGCCTCCTTATTACGCACGAAATAATTATTCCTCCACCTGACAGCAGGGACGCACCGGACGGGCCACCGTATTTCACAAAAAATGTTTCCTCCTGACTTCTAGGACCCACCAGCTACATCTTCACATGCAAGGAAGTGCGTCCGAGTGAAAAAACGATACTCCCCCTTGAATATTGGGACCCACCAGCTACATCTTCGCACGCAAGGAAGTGCCTGACAGTCGGGACCCACCTGGCCGAAGCATACGTAGCGTTGTCATTCTAGTCATGAACATGTACATACATACTGGTCGATGTAGAGGCGCGCACGTGTCGTAGTAGTGGCGCGCATGTAGCATGTACACACACATACAACGGCTAGTGTGCAAGAAAGAAAATACAGCCACGTACGTACATACGGGTGGGGTCTCGAACGCCTACTCGCGTATACATACGGCCAGTGCTCGTGTACATGGCTGGGTCGAAACGGAGAAACAATGTCGTCGTCGTGTTCATGAGGAGGCAACAGAATGCATCGTGTTCATCGGGAGGCAACGGAATGCGTCGTGTTCATCGGGAGGCAACAGAAACGCATGGGAGCCAACCGGCTTGGATGGAACAGCCAATGGAAATGAAGCCTGGCGTACCGCATAATGGAGGAGACGGCCTTGTGTTCGGCCGGCCACGTTCGAAACGGGATCTTGTTCATCGGGAGGGGTCTGGCGTACCGCATAACGGAGGAAACGGACTTGTGTTGGACCTCCTACGGTCGAAACGGGGTCCTGTTGATCGGGAGGGGCGTGGCGTACCACAAAACAGACGAAATGGACTTGTGTTGGAGCGCTACGGTTGAAACGGGGGTCTTGTTCATCGGGAGGGGTGTGGCGTACCGCAAAACGGGACTCCACAGGATACTGTTCATCTCCACCATCGACCTCATCCAGCCTCCACGGGCTATTGTTCATCCACCGTCGACCTCCTCCAGCCTCCACCTGTGACTGTTCATCCACGGGCTCCTGTTCATCCAGCCTCCACCGCGCGCTACTCCACCGGCTACTGTTCAACCAGCCCTCTCCACCGGCTCCTGTTCAACCACCCCTCCACAGGCTACTATTAATCCACCCCTCCACCGTCTACTGCTCATCCAGCCCTCAACGGGGTCATCCTGTTCATCCAGCCCTCCACAGGGTCATGTTCATCCAGTCCCAACCGGCTCGATCGATCGGGGTCCAATTCGTCCATAGGCAACACTACGGGGTCCAGTTCATCCATCCCCACCGCTCACTATCCATCCAACCCC
>NC_041393.1:490328729-490339533 GCF_002162155.2 Triticum dicoccoides
TCATCCAGAGGCAGCATCGATTGGCTTTAGTTAGCAGCAGTAGCGAAGGAATCACCTACAGTGCAATCGCTCGGGTTCAGTTAGGCGACGCCTCGCTTGGGTTCAGTTGGAGCCCAATGCCTCGCACACACGCGCGTACGTGTACGAGAGAAACGCGCTTCGCTCGGCCCCCGACCACCCACCGTAACTGGGAACTCCCCGAAATTTTCCTCGCCCTCGCTTCTACCACGGTTTTTTCCATCATGGACGGCCCAAAGAATGTCATGCAAATGCTTCTTCGGCCCACCCAGGACGAAAAGCCCATTTTCTGTCATGATTTTTTGTCATAGAAGTAGGAGCCCACCACATCTATGATGATATCGGGTTTTGTCACAATTATCATCATAGAAGTGTCATAAGTATGACGGGAAAAAAATTCGTTCGGCCCAATCTGTCACAGATGTGTCTTTTTTTGTAGTGTATGCATCTCCTAGATAGATCTTGCGTGATTAGGAAATTTTTTGAAATTGCATGCTACGTTCCCCAACAATTTTGTCTAAAGAAATAACATTCCTCCGATGATCTTGGAGTTGCCGATTTTCACTACACACATATGATCGAGTGGAATCACTCGGTTCAAAGGATGGAAAAGAAAAAATAACAAGGCATATAGTCAACAAGTTGTTACCTCCCATGGTGGCCACTTCATCCTGGGCCTTCTTCAGGTTCTCCTTGGCGAGATCCAGGTCGAGCTTGAGTTGGATCTTCTTCTCCAAGGCAGCATACTGGGTCCCAGGTTCAGAAGATTTCTGCAATCAACAAAAAGACAAATTAGTCGAGGAAACAAAGACCAGTTACTTCTGAGTAAAAAGAGCAAGTTCATACTCCTATCGCAAAAGAGTTCTAAGACCACCACCGAATCAAACATACGACAGCAGTCTCGGGGACTACACCCAGTGGGTGCACTTAGCGTGCCCCCACTAGTTCGATTTCCCACTTTGCATGGTCTGCCCAGCCCGAGTGGAAGAAGCAAAAAAGAGAGTTCTAAGACCACTACCGACTGCCCGCAGTCGACAGTGGTCTCGGGGACTACACCCAGTGGGTGCACTTAGCGTGCCCCCACTAGATCAGTTCCCACTCGGCACGACCTATCCAGGCGAAGTGGAAGTACTACAAACAAACAAACCGACATATTCTTCATACCCCCACCGAATCAAACATTCAACGATGGTCTCGGGGACTACACCCAGTGGGTGCACTCGGCGTGCCCCCACTGGTTGCACTCGACATGATCTCTATGACTCAAGTGGAAATAACAATTCAGCAGAAGAAACATCCAGTGGGTGTACAGGTGCAAGCCACAGACCCATGATAGATGCACATTAAAGGTTCCAAAACGCTCATCCGCGGACATCTTACGAATAATAATGCAACAGTTTTCAGATAGCATATCCTAACAGAGCAAGAGTCAAGATGGAAAGCCAATCGGAAATCAACTTACAATCCCACTTACTTGGACATTGGTTTGGAGCAAAAAGCTGGCGTCGTAAGCGGCCTTGCTGGTGTCAAACACCACCTTCAGTCGGTCCATCATCAGACCCGCCTAGATCATGGCTTCCTTGGCAACTCCTATATACTTGGTCCTCCAGGATGTGGTGCATAACAAACGGAGTTGATGACGGAGTCGATGGCGTGGCTGGTGGGGTTGGAGCCTGGGGCTGTGAAGTCGGACCAAAGGTCTGGACAGTCGATGCTGAGGGTTGGTCACTTGACAGGGGATCGGCAAAAGAGACAGTAGCCTACTACGTCTTGAGCTTGCGTTGGTTTTCCTTGAAGAGGAAAGGGTGATGCAGCAAAGTAGCATAAGTATTTCCCTTAGTTTTTGAGAACCAAGGTATCAATCCAGTAGGAGGCTCCTCAGATGTCCCACACACCTACACAAACAAACAAGAACCTCGCAACCAACGCAAGAAAGGGGTTGTCAATCCCTTCACGGCAAATTGTGAAAGTGAGATCTGATAGAGATAATATGATAAGATAAATATTTTTTGGTATTTTTATGATATAGATGGAAAAGTAAAGATGCAAATAAAAGTAGATGGAAAACTCATATGATAAAAGATAGACCCGGGGGCCATAGGTTTCACTAATGGCTTCTCTCAAGATAGCATAAATATTACGATGGGTGAACAAATTACTGTCGAGCAATTGATAGAAAAGCGTATAGTTATGAGATTATCTAGACATGATCATGTATATAGGCATCACGTCCGTGACAAGTAGATCGACTCCTACCTGCATCTACTACTATTACTCCACACATCGACCGACTCCGGCCTGCATCTAGAGTATTAAGTTCATGAAGAACAGAGTAACTCATTAAGAAAGATGACATGATGTAGAGGGATAAACTCATGCAATATGATATAAACCCCATATTTTTATCCAAGATGGCAACAATACAATACGTGCCTTGCTACCCCTACTGTCATTGGGAAAGGACACCGCAAGATTGAACCCAAAGCTAAGCACTTCTCCCATTGCAAGAAAGATCAATCTAGTAGGCCAAACCAAAATGATAATTCAAAGAGACTTGCAAAGATAACTTAATCACACATAAAAGAATTCAGAGGAGATTCAAATATTTCTCATAGATAAACTTGATCATAAACCCACAATTCATCGGATCTCGACAAACACACTGCAAAAAGAGTTACATCGAATAGATATCCAAGAAGATCAAGGAGAACTTGGTATTGAGATTCAAAGAGAGAGAAGAAGCCATCTAGATAATAAATATGGACCCGAAGGTCTATGGTAAAATACTCACAACTCATCGCAAGGGCCTTGGAGATGATGTAGAGGCCCTCCGTGGTCGATTCCCCCTCCGACGGAGCGCCGATGAAGGCTCCAAGATGGGATCTCGCGGATACAGAAGGTTGTGCCGGTGTAATTAGGTTTTCGTGGTGCTCTCGGATGTTTTCGGGGTACGTAGGTATATATAGGAGGAAGAAGTAGGTCGGTGGATGCTCGAGGGGCCCACGAGGGTGGGGGCGTGCCCACCCCTAGGGGGCGCGCCGGGCACCCTCGTGGCCGCCTCCTATATTGCTTAACGTCCACTCCAAGTCCCCCGGATCACGTTTGTTCCAGAAAGATCGCTCCCGAAGGTTTCATTCCATTTGGACTCCGTTTGATATTCCTTTTCTTCGAAACACTGAAATAGGCAAAAAAAACAGCAATTTGGGCTGGGCCTCCGGTTAGTAGGTTAGTCCCAAAAAATGATATAAAAGTGTAAAGTAAAGCCCATAAACATCCAAGACGGGTAATATAATAGCATGGAACAATCAAAAATTGTAGATTCGTCGGAGACGTATTAAGCATCCCCAAGCTTAATTCCTGCTCATCCTCGAGTAGGTAAATGATAAAAACAAAAATTTTGATGTGGAATGCTACCTAGCATAATTCTCAATGTAATTTTCTTTACTGTGGCATGAATGTTCAGATCCAAATGATTCAAAATAAAAGTTCATATTGACATAAGAAATAGTAATACTTCAAGCATACTAATCAAGCAATCATGTCTTCTCAAAATAACATGGCTAAAGAAAGTTATCCCTACCAAATCATATAGTCTGGCTGTTGCTCTATCTTCATCACAAAAAACATTTAATCATGCACAACCCCGATGACAAGACAAGCAATTGTTTCATACTTTAGTAATCTCAAACTTTTTTCAACTTTCACGCGATACATGAGCGTGAGCCATGGACATAACACTATATGTGGAATAGAATGGTGGTTGTGGAGAAGACAAAAAGGAGGAAGATAGTCTCACATCTACTAGGTGTATTAATGGGCTATGGAGATGCCCATTAATAGATATCAATGTGAGTGAGTAGGGATTTCCATGCAACGGATTCACTAGAGCTATAAATGTATGAAAGCTCAAAAAAGAAACTAAGTGGGTGTGCATCCAACTTGCTTGCTCACGAAGACCTAGGGCATTTTGAGGAATCCCATCATTGGAATATACCAGCCAAGTTCTGTAATGAAAAATTCCCACTAGTATATGAAAGTGACAACGTAGGAGACTCTCTATCATGAAGATCATGGTGCTACTTTGAAGCACAAGTGTGGTAAAAAGGATAGTAGCATTGTCCCTTCTCTCTTTTTCTCTCATTCATTTTTTTATTTGGCCTTTCTTTTTTTGTCCTTTCTCTTTTTTTTGTGGGCTCTTTGGCCTCTTTTTTTTATAAAGTCTGAAGTCTCATCCCGACTTGTGGGGGAATCATAGTCTCCATCATCCTTTCCTCATTTGGGATAATGCTCTAATAATGAAGATCATCACACTTTTATTTACTTACAACTCAAGAATTACAACTCGATACTTAGAACAAGATATGACTATGTATGAATGCCTCCGGCGGTGTACCGGGATATGCAATGAATCAAGAGTGGCATGTATGAAAAAATATAATGGTGGCCTTGCCACAAATACGATGTCAACTACATGATCATGCAAAAGCAATATGACAATGATGATGTGTGTCATAATAAATGGAACGGTGGAAAGTTGCATGGCAATATATCTCGCAATGGCTCTGAAAACGCCATAATAGGTAGGTATAGTGGCTGTTTTGAGGAAGGTATATGGTGGGTGTATGGTACCAGCAAAAGTGGCGTGGCACAAGAGAGGCTAGCAATGGTGGAAGGGTGAGAGTGCGTATAATCCATGGACTCAACATTAGTCATAAAGAACTCACATAATTATTGCAAAAATCTACAAGCCATTGAAAACAAAGTACTACGCGCATGCTCCTAGGGGGATAGATTGGTAGGAAAAGACCATCGCTCGTCCCCGACCGCCACTCATAAGGAAGACAATTAATAAATAAAATTGTACTCCAACTTCATCACAAAGCGGTTCACCATACGTGCATGCTACGGGAATCACAAACTTTAATACACGTATTATTTAAATTCAAAATTACCCAACTAGCATGACTCTAATATTACCACCTCTATATCTCAAAACAATTATCAATTATCAAATTGATCATAGAATCCAATTAACTTCCTATGATAGTTTTTATTATACCCAACTTGGATGCCCATCATTCTAGGACCAATTTTATAACCATAGCAAATACCATGCTGTTATAAAAGAGTCTCAAAATAATATAAGTGAAGCATGAGAGATCAACAATTTCTACAATATTAGGCCACCACCGTGCTCTAAAAGATATAAGTGAAGCACTAGAGCAAAATTATCTAGCTCAAAAGATATAAGTGAAGCACACAGAGTATTCTAATAAATTCTAAATCAAGTGGGCTTCTCCCAAAAGGTGTGTATATAAAGGATGATTGTGGTACTCTAAAAAGCAAAGACTAATATTGTACATGACGCTCCAAGAAAAACACATATCATGTGGCGAATAAAAATATACCTCCAAGTAAAGTTACCGATAGACAAAGACGAAAGAGGGGATGCCTCCTGGGGTATCCCCAAGCTTAGGCTTTTGGTTATCCTTGAATATCTTGGGGTTCCATGGGAATCCCCAAGCTTAGGCTCTTGCCACTCCTTATTCCATAGTCCATCAAATCTTTACCCAAAACTTGAAAACTTCACAACACAAAACTCAACAGGAAATCTCATAAGCTCCGTTAGTGCAAGAAAGAAAAACCACCACATAAGGTACTGTAATGAACTCATTATTTTTTTTTATTGGTGTTAAACCTACTGTATTCCAACTTCTCTATTGTTCATACCCTTTGATACTAATCATAGATGCATCAAAATAAGCAAACAACACACGAAAAACAGAATCTGTCAAAAACAAAAGAGTCTTTAGGAATCTGTAACTCTCGAATACTTATGGAACCCTAAAAATCCTACCAAAATAGGAAGTCCTGGGAAATTTGTCGATTGATCTACAGAAAAAAGAATGAACGTAAAATCACGTTTCTGTGAATTACTAAAATTATTTTTGTGCGCGTAAAAGTTTCTGTTTTTCAGCAGAATCAATTTAACTATCACCGTAGGTTATCCTATCGGTTCTACTTGGCACAAACACTAATTAAAACATGAAAACACATCTAAACAGAAGCTAGATGAAATATCTATTACTAAACAGAGGCAAAAAGCAATAAACAAAAATAAAATTGGGTTGCCTCCCAACTAGCGCTATTGTTTAACGCCCCAAGCTAGGCATAAAAGCGAGGATAGATCTAAGTAGTGCCATCTTTGGCACTTAATTCATAAGTAGCTCGCATGATAGATTCATAAGGTAATTTAACTTTCTTTCTAGGGAAGTGTTTCGTGCCTTTCCTTAATGGTAATTGGAATCTAATATTCCCTTCCTTTATATCAATAATTGCACCAATCGTTCTAAGGAAAGGTCTACCAAGAATAATAGGACATGAAAGATTGCAATCTATGTCAAGAATGATAAAATCTACGGGCACATAATTCTTATTGGCAATAGTAAGAACATCATGATCCTTCCCATAGGTTTCTTAATGGTGGAATCCGCAAGGTGCAAATATAAAGAGAAATCATCAAAATCATGGAAACCTAGCACATCACATAAAGTTTTCGGAATCGTGGAAACACTAGCACCCAAGTCACATAAAGTATAGAACTGATGATCTTTAATTTTAATTTTTAAATTAG
This sequence comes from Triticum dicoccoides, assembly GCF_002162155.2. NCBI lineage: Eukaryota > Viridiplantae > Streptophyta > Magnoliopsida > Poales > Poaceae > Triticum > Triticum dicoccoides. Next base: position 490,335,382 of record NC_041393.1, read on the forward strand.
GTTCCCACTCATCATAAAGTTCTCTAGGTATAGAAACTTCCAAATTAAGTTTTTCTTCATAAGATTGCATCAAGGCATCAACTATATGTTTGGTAAAAGCTTTATTAGACTATAAGCATGAGAAGAATTAAACACAGATTGTAACAAGGAAATACAATCTATTAAAGAACAATTATCATAATTAAATTCCTTGAAATCTAAGATAGTGTGTTAAATGCTATTTAAAGTCTTGACCTTTCCAATCCCACTTTTACCAAATTTAGCATCAAGATCTAAGAACTCCGAATTATTGGGACGCCTTTTAACTAAAGTTGACTCATCTCCAGTCCCATCATTATTAAGATTCATATTGCAAAAAAAAGATTTAATAGGGGATACACCAATAACTTTTAGATCTTCATCATCATTTTCATGGAAACTAGAAGAACACGCTTTTACAAAGCAATATTTCTTAGCACGCAATCTAGCGGTTCTTTCGTTGCACACGTCAATGGAAATTATCATGGCTTTGAGAGACTCATTGATATCATGCTTAGGAGAAGTAGATCTAAGTTTCAAATAATCAACATCAAGCGAAAGCCTATCAACGTTCCTAGCCAAATCATCAACTTTAAGCAATTTTTCTTCAAGCAAAGCATTAATTTTTTTTTGAGAGATCCTAAACTCTTTCACGCTATTCTCAAAATCAAAGGGCATCTTATTAAAATTTCCGTAAGAAATATTGTAGGAATTTCCATAATTATTAGAGGAATTACAAGGGAACGGTCTAGGATTAAAGTTTCCTCTATAAGCATTGTTACCAAAATTATTCCTACCAACAAAATTCACATCCAAAGATTCATTATTATTCTCAATCAAAGTAGACAAAGGCATATCATTGAGATCAACAGGAGCACTCTTAGTAGCAAACAATTTAATAAGTTCATCCATCTTTCCACTCAAAACATTAATTTCTTCTATAGCATGCATTTTTTACTAGTAGATCTTTCGGTGTGCCATTGAGAATAATTAGCCATAATGTTATCAAGGAGTTTAGTAGCTTATCCTAAGGTGATTTCCATAAAAGTGCCTCCTGCGGACGAATCTAAAAGATTTCTAGAAGCAAAATTCAATCCGGCATAAAAAGTTTGTATGATCATCCATAAGTTCAAAACAAGAGTAGGGCAATTGCGAATCATTAATTTCATTATTTCCCAGGATTGGGAAACATGCTCATGATCAAGTTGTTTAAAATTCAGAATATCGTTCCTAAGAGAGATGATCTTAGCGGGAGTAAAGTACTTAGAGATAAAAGCATCTTTGCACTAATTCCAAGAATCAATACTATTTTTAGGAAAAGACGAAAACCAAATTTTAGCACGAACTCTAAGTGAAAACGGAAATAACTTAGATTTAACAATATCATTATCCGTATCTTTCTTCTTTTGTATCTCACACAAATCAATAAAGTTGTTTAGATGGGTAGCGACATCTTCACTAGGAAGGCCGGAGAATTGATCTTTCATACCAAGATTCAGCAAAGCAGCATTGATTTCACAAGATTCAACATCATTAAGAGGAGAAATCGGAGTGCTAAGGAAATCATTATTATTGGTATTGGAAAAATCACACAATTTGGTATTAGCTTGCACCATCGCGACAAGCAATCCAACACACAAGGAAACAAAAAGGGCAAGAGAAAGAGAGAGAAGATTGGGAAAGAGAGGGCGAATAAAACGGCAAGGGTGAAGTGGGGGAGAGGAAAACGAGAGGCAAATGGCAAATAATGTAATGTAAGGAAGATGAGTTTGTGATGGGTACTTGGTATGTCTTGACTTGAGCGAAGACCTCCCAGGCAACGGCGCCAGAAATCTTTCTTGCTACGCCTTGAGCTTGCGTTGGTTTTCCTTGAAGAGGAAAGGGTGATGGAGCAAAGTAGCGTAAGTATTTCCCTTAGTTTTTGAGAACCAAGGTATCAATCCAGTAGGAGGCTCCTCAGAAGTCCCACGCACCTACACAAACAAACAAGAACCTCGCAACCAACGCAATAAAGGGGTTGTCAATCCCTTCACAGCCACTTCTGAAAGTGAGATCTGATAGAGCTAATATGATAAGATAAATATTTTTTGGTATTTTTATGATATAGATGGAAAAGTAAAGATGCAAATAAAAGTAGATGGAAAACTTATGTGATAAAAGATAGACCCGGGGGCCATAGGTTTCACTAGTGGCTTCTCTCAAGATAGCATAAATATTACGATGGGTGAGCAAATTACTATCGAGCAATTGATAGAAAAGCGCATAGTTATGAGATTATCTAGACATGATCATGTATATAGGCATCATGTCCGTGAGAAGTAGATCGACTCCTGCCTGCATCTACTACTATTACTCCACACATCGACCGACTCCTGCCTGCATCTAGAGTATTAAGTTCATGAAGAACAGAGTAACACATTAAGAAAGATGACATGACGTAGAGGGATAAACTCATGCAATATGATATAAACCCCATCTTTTTTATCCTCGATGGCAACAATACAATACGTGCCTTGCTGCCCCTGCTGTCACTGGGAAAGGACACCACAAGATTGAACCCAAAGCTAAGCACTTCTCCGATTGCAAGAAAGATCAATTTGGTAGGCCAAACCAAACTGATAATTCGAAGAGACTTGCAAAGATAACTTAATCACACATAAAAGAATTCAGAGGAGATTCAAATATTTCTCATAGATAAACTTGATCATAAACCCACAATTCATCGGATCTCGACAAACACACCGCAAAAAGAGTTACATTGAATAGATCTCCAAGAAGATCAAGGAGAACTTGGTATTGAGATTCAAAGAGAGAGAAGAAGCCATCTAGCTAATAACTATGGACCCGAAGGTCTGCGGCAAACTACTGTGAACTCATCGGAAGGGCCTTGGAGATGATGTAGAGGCCCTCCATGGTCAATTCCCCCTCCGGCGGAGCGCCGGCGAAGGCTCCAAGATGGGATCTCACGGATATAGAAGGTTGCGGTGATGGAATTAGGTTTTCGTGGTGCTCTTGGATGTTTTCGGGGTATGTAGGTATATATAGGAGGACGAAGTAGGTCGGTGGACACTCAAGGAGCCCACGAGGGTGGGGGGCGCGCCGGGCTCTCTCATGGCCGCCTCCTCTGTTGCTTGACGTCCACTCCATGTTCCCTGGATCACATTTGTTCCAAAAAGATCGCTCCCAAAGGTTTCATTCCGTTTGGACTCCGTTTAATATTCCTTTTCTTCGAAACACTGAAATAGGCAAAAAAAAGCAATTCGGGCTGGGCCTCCGGTTAGTAGGTTAGTCCCAAAAATGATATAAAATTGTAAAGTAAAGCCCATAAACATCCAAAACGGGTAATATAATAGCTTGTAACAATCAAAAATTATAGATACGTTGGAGACATATCATAGCCCGTATTGGGTCACCAAGTTGTTGAACTAAAGGATCGGACGGCAGGCGAGGCGCTCTGCTGGAAGGTGCCCTCTTGCTCAAAGTCCTGCCTCTTCTCCCTGCACTCCTCTGAGGTTCATCATCGTCGTCATCGTTTGGAAGCTGGATAATATTTTTGGCACTACAAACACTCGACAGTGAGAATTCAGTCGACCAAGAAAATCAACTGACAGAATGTAAGTGCGGCTGTGGTATTATAAATGCTCGAGAGGTGACCATGTCCGCGGCCTTCGCATCAGCCCGCTCCTCGTCAATGTCCATGGAAGTTGCAAAAGTAGTAGCCCTAGAAGCCCAAATTTTCACTCGGTCACGCAAGTGAACAAGTCCGCAGTGGTAATGAAAGACAAGGAAAAGAAACACTTATGTCAAAGCAATGGGCACGGTCTCCTTGATCCTGGGTAGGGCCTGAAATGTCTCCAACGTATCTATAATTTATGAAGTATTCATGCTATTATATTATCCATCTAGGATGTTTTATATGCATTTATATGCTATTTTATATGATTTTTGGGACTAACCTATTAACCTAGAGCCCAGTGTCAGTTTTTTTTTCTTGTTTTTGAGTTTTAAAAAAAGGAATACCAAACGGAGTCCAATGGGGGTGCCAACTTTTGACGATTTTTTGTGGAGCAAAAGAAGACCCCGGAGTAAAAGAGTTGGGCTAGAAGAGTCCCGGGCCATCCACGAGGGTGGGGG
>NC_041393.1:490339789-490420448 GCF_002162155.2 Triticum dicoccoides
ACCTCCCTGACTTGTTCGCGACGCCAAAAATTCCTATAAATACTAAAAGCTCTAGAAAATAACCTAGATCGGGAGTTCTGCTGCCACAAGCCTCTGTAGCCACCAAACACCAATCGGGACCCTATTCTGGCACCCTGCCGGAGGGAGGATCCATCACCGGTGGCCATCTTCATCATCCCGGCGCTCTCCATGATGAGGAGGGAGTACTTCACCCTCGAGGCTGAGGGTATGTACCAGTAGCTATGTGTTTGATCTCTCTCTCTCTCTCTCTCTCTCTCTCTCTCTCTCTCTCTCGTGTTCTTGATTCGACATGATCTTGATGTATCACGAGCTTTGCTATTATAGTTGGATCTTATGATGTTTCTCCCCCTCTACTCTCTTGTAATGGATTGAGTTTTCCCTTTGAAGTTATCTTATTGGATTGAGTCTTTAAGGATTTCAGAACACTTGATGTACGTCTTGCATGTGCTTATCTGTGGTGACAATGGGATATTCACGTGATCCACTTGATGTATGTTTTGGTGATCAACTTGCGGGTTCCGTAACATTGTAAACTTATACATAGGGGTTGGCACACATTTTTGTCTTGACTCTCCGGTAGAAACTTTGGGGCACTCTTTGAAGTTCTTTGTGTTGGTCGAATAGATGAATCAGAGATTGTGTGATGCATATCATATAATCATACCCACGGATACTTGAGGTGACATTGGAATATCTAGGTGACATTAGGGTTTTGGTTGATTTGTATCTTAAGGTGTTATTCTAGTACAAACTCTATGATAGATCGAACGGAAAGAATAGCTTAGTGTTATTTTACTACAGACTCTTGAATAGATCGATCAGAAAGGATAACTTTGAGGTGGTTTCATACCCTACAATAATCTCTTCATTTGTTCTCCGCTATTAGTGACTTTGGAGTGACTCTTTGTTTCATGTTGAGGGATATTTATATGGTCCAATTATGTTATTATTGTTGAGAGAACTTGCACTAGTGAAAGTATGAATCCTAGGCCTTATTTTCTAGCATTGAAATACCATTTACTCTCACTTTTATCGCTTGTTACCTTGCTGTTTTTATAATTTCAGATTACAAAAACCTATATCTACCATCCATAGTGCACTTGTATCACCATCTCTTCGCCGAACTAGTGCACCAATACAATTTACCATTGTATTGGGTGTGTTGGGGACACAAGAGACTCTTTGTTATTTGGTTGCAGGGTTGTTTGATAGAGACCATCTTCAACCTACGCCTCCCACAGATTGATAAACCTTAGGTCATCCACTTGAGGGAAATTTGCTACTGTCCCACAAACCTCTATACTTGGAGGCCCAACAACGTCTACAAGAAGAAGGTTGCATAGTAGACATCAAGCTCTTTTCTGGCGCCGTTGCCGAGGAGGTTAGCGCTTGAAGGTATATCTTTACATCTTGCAATCGAATCTTTTAGTTTATTGTTTTATCACTAGTTTAGTTTATAAAAAAAATTACAAAAAAATTGGAATTGAGGTTACCTCATATGCTTTATCTTTTTAATGTCTTTCGTGGAAATGATGGAAAGGAAAATTGTGCTCAAGTACTAGAAGAAGAATTACATAGAATGCTTGGCATAAAGTATGTGAATGATGAGCATGATTGCAATGTTGTTAGTATGATTTCTTTGAATACCCATGATGCTAATGATATGCAAAGCCACAAGCTTGGGGATGCTATGTTTGATGAAGTTGATATGTTTAGTCCCCCAAGTTTCTACGAGAAAATTTATTATGATGAAAGCATGCCTACTATTTATGATGATTATTGTGATGACACGTATGCTATAAAGAGTAAAGATAACCATGAAACTTGTCATCATGATTTTGATTTTCAATTGGATTATGTTTCACATGATAGTTATTTTGTTGAGTTTTCTCCCACTACTATTGATGAGAATAAATTTGCTTATGTGGAGAGTAGTAAAATTTCTATGCAAGTAGATCATGAAAAGAATGCTTTATGTGATGGTTATATGGTTGAATTCATTCATGATGCTACTGAAAATTATTATGAGGGAGGAACATATGCTAGTAGGAATTGCAATAATATCAAATTTCCTCTCTACGTGCTTAAAGTTTTGAAATTATGCTTGTTTTGCCTTCCTATGCTAGTTGATTATTGTTCCCATAAATTATTTGCTCACAAAATCCCTATGCATAGGAAGTAGGTTAGACTTAAATGTGCTAGTCATATTCTTCATGATGCTCTCTTTATGTTTCAATTCTTATCTTTTATGTGAGCATCATTGAAATCATCATGCCTAGCTAGGGGCGTTAAACGATAGCGCTTGTTGGGAGGCAACCCAATTTTATTTTTTTCCTTGCTTTTTGTTTCTGATTAGTAGTAAATAATTCATCTAGCTTCTGGTTAGATGTGTTTTTATATTTTCATTAGTGTTTGTGCCAAGTAGAACCTTTGGGAAGACTTGGGTGAAGTCTTTATGATCTTGCCGTAAAAAATAGAAACTTTAGCGCTCACGAGATTAGCTGCCATTTTTTACTGGAGAGTGCTTTTAAGATGATTCTTTTTGCAGAAGATTAATAGACAAATTCCTCAGGTCCACCAATGTATTTCAGAATTTTGTGAGTTCCATAAGTATACGTTTGATACAGATTACTACAGACTGTTCCGTTTTTGACAGATTCTGTTTTTTATGTGTTGTTTGCTAATTTTGATGAATCTATGAGTAGTATCAGAGGGTATGACCATAGAGACGTAGGAATACAGTAGATATTACACCAATATGAATTTAGAATGAGTTCACAACAGTACCTAAGTGGGATTTATTTTCTTATACTAACGAAGCTTACGAGTTTTCTGTTGAGTTTTGTGTTGTGAAGTTTTCAAGTTTTGGGTAAAGATTCGATGGACTATGGAATAAGGAGTGGCAAGAGCCTAAGCTTGGGGATGACCAAGGCACCCCAAGGTAAAATTCAAGGACAACCAAAAGCCTAAGCTTGGGGATGCCCCGGATGGCATCCCCTCTTTCGTCTTCATTCATCGGTAACTTTACTTGGAGCTACATTTTTATTCACCACATGAAATTTGTTTTGATTGGAGCGCCATTTTCTTTTGTTAGGATTTGCTTGCTCTTTGAATAAAGTACTTAAGATCTGAAATACTTAAATGAGAGAGAGTCCTGACATAGCTAAATAATTATTTCACTACTCATTGTTCTTCACTTATATCTTTTTAGAGTAGTTTGTCATTTACTCATGTGCTTCACTTATATCCTATTAGTAAATGGTTGAATGAGTTGAATATCATAAATCTGAAATTATATATGTTTCATATGCTTATCCCATGGGGATTAATGACTTCACATATAAGAAGTAGAGGTGGTAAATTTATTGAAGGTTAGCAAACATTGTATTGGTCACTTGAACAATTCATGAAAGAATATTGAAGGAAGAGAGATTTCACATATAATATACTGTCTTGGACATCTTCTCTGATTGTGAGCCCCATTAATTATTTTCAAACCTGAGAAAATTAGTTGAAGTTGGACAAGGAAGACAACATAATGAGTTATGCTTGGGTATATTTGTATAGAAGTTATATTGTTATGGATCCTCTAACATGTGATGCTTGCTATTTACAATCCTTTACTAGCCAAAATATCTGTACTAAGCGGGAATATTGCTTGTGCATCCAAATTACTTGAACCAAGTTTCTTCCATGAGTGTCCACCATATCTACCTATATGCGGTATTTACCTGCCGTTCCAAGTAAATTTGCATGTGCCAAACTCTAGACCTTCAAATAATAATCTATTTTGTGTGCCCGAATCGCTCATGTAGCGACTAGGGGTTGTCAATATCTTCCATGCTAGGTGGGTTATTCTCACGATGAGTGGACTCCGCTCATCATTCACGAGAAAATGGCTGGTAACTAGGATGCCCAGTCCTATGATCAAAAGATCAAAAACAAAATCACAAATAATTTAAACAAAACTCCCCCAGGATTGTTGATAGTTGGATGGCACCCATTGTTTCGGAAAAGCCGTGGAGTGTGATTGTTGGTGGAGGGGGAGTAAAATCTTTACCTTTCTGTTTCGGAACCGCCTATAATGTATCTAGTATGGAAGATACTGGGAACTCTTGGTCGTTATGTTGACAATGAAAGCATTCCTCTCAAAATTATTTTCATCTCTGTTGTAAAGCTTCGAGCTCTGGCACCTCAGTAAATCCCTTCTTCCCTCTGCGAAGGGCCTATCTTTTACTTTTATGCAAGAGTCAGTAGTATTCCTTCTCATTCCAACCTACTTTTTAGTTGGCAAGCATCATGTGACAGGGGAACACTAAGCATATATGGTTGATATGTCTCCAATGTATCTATAATTTTTGATTGTTCCATGCTATTATATTATCTGTTTTGGATGTTTAATGGGCTTTACTATGCAGTTTTATATTATTTTTGGGACTAACCTATTAACCGGAGGCCCAGCCCAAATTGTTGTTGTTTGCCTATTTCATTGTTTCACAGAAAAGGAATATCAAACGGAGTCCAAACGGAATGAAACCTTCGGGAGAGATATTTTTGGAACAAACGCAATCCAGGAGACGTGGAGTGGACGTCAAGAAGAAAACGAGGAAGCCACGAGGTAGGTAGGCGCGCCCCCCACCCTCGTGGGCCCCTCGTGGATCCCCTGACCGACTTCCTTTGCCTATATATATCTATATACCCTGAAAACGTCCAGGAGCAACACAAAACCCTATTTCCACCGCCGCAACCTTCTATACCCGTGAGATCCATTCTTGGGGCCTTTTCCGGCGCTCTGCGGGAGGGGGAATCGAACATGGAGGGCTTCTACATCAACGTCATATCCTCTCCAATGATGTGTGAGAAGTTTACCATAGACTTTCGGGTCCATATTTATTAGCTAGATGGCTTCTTTTCTCTCTTTGGATCTCAATACAAAGTTCTCCTCGATTCTCTTGGAGATCTATTCGATGTAATTCTTTTTGACGTGTGTTTGTCGAGATCCGATGAATTGTGGGTTTATGATCCAGATTATCTATGAGAAATATTTGTATCTCCTCTGAATTATTTTATGTATGATTTGTTATCTTTGCAAGTCTCTTCGAATTATCAGTTTGGTTTGGCCTACTAGATTGATCTTTCTTGCAATGGGAGAAGTGCTTAGCTTTGGGTACAATCTTTCGGTGTCCTTTCCCAGTGACATCAGGGGCAGCAAGGAACGTATTGTATTGTTGCCATCAAGGATAAAAAGATGGGGTTTATATCATATTGCTTGAGTTTATCCTTCTACATCATGTCATCTTGCCTAATGCGTTACTCTGTTCTTATGAACTTAATACTCTAGATGCATCCTGGATAGCGGTCGATGTGTGGAGTAATAGTAGTAGATGCAGAATCGTTTCGATCTACTTGTCACGGACGTGATACCTATATACATGATCATGCCTAGATATTCTCATAACTATGCACTTTTCTATCAATTGCTCGACAGTAATTTGTTCACCCACCGTAATACTTATGCTATCTTGAGAGAAGCCACTAGTGAAACCTATGGCCCCCGGGTCTATTTTTCATCATATATGTTTCTGATCTATTTTATTTTGCGATCTTTACTTTCCCATCTATATCATAAAAATACCAAAAATATTTATCTTATTATTATCTCTATCAGATCTCACTTTTGCAAGTGACCATGAAGGGATTGACAACCCCTTTATCGCGTTGGTTGCGAGGTTCTTATTTGTTTTGTGTAGGCACGAGAGATTTGCATGTAGCCTCCTACTGGATTGATACCTTGGTTCTCAAAACTGAGGGAAATACTTATGCTACTTTGCTGCATCGCCCTTTCCTCTTCAAGGGAAAACCAAGGCAGTGCTCAAGAGGTAGCAAGAAGGATTTCTGGCGCCGTTGCCAGGGAGGCTTACACCAAGTCAAGTCAAGATTTGATCTCCTAGCAACTAGCCATTTCTGGCGCCGTTGTCGGGAATGTCTATGCACAAGTCAAGACATACCAAGTACCCATCACAAACTCTTACCCCTCGCATTACATTATTTGCCACTTGCCTCTCATTTTCCTCTCCCCCACTTCACCCTTGCCGTTTGTTCGCCCTCTCTTTCCCGTTCACCTCTTTTTCGCTTGCCTTTTGTGTGCTTGTGTGTTGGATTGTTTGTCATGATGGCTCAAGATAATACTAAATTGTGTGATTTTTTCAATACCAACAACAATGATTTCCTTAGCACTCCGATTGCTCCTCTTACCGATGCTGAATCTTGTGAAATTAATGTTGCTTTGTTGAATCTTGTCATGAAATATCAATTCTCTGGCCTTCCTAGTGAAGATGCTGCTTCTCATTTAAACAACTTTGTTGATTTTTGTGATATGCAAAAGAAGAAAGACGTGGATAATGATATTGCCAAATTGAAGCTATTTCCATTTTCGCTTAGAGATCGTGCTAAAACTTGGTTTTTGTCTTTGCCTAAAAATAGTATTGTCTCATGGAATAAGTGCAAAGATGCTTTTATCTCTAAGTATTTTCCTCCCGCTAAGATCATCTCTCTTAGAAATGATATTATGAATTTTAAGCAACTTGATCATGAGCATGTTGCACAATCTTGGTAGAGGATGAAATTAATGATTCTCAATTGCCCTACACATGGATTAAATTTATGGATGATCATACAAAAAATTTATGCCGGATTGAATTTTGCTTCTAGAAATCTTTTAGATTCGGCCGCGGGAGGCACTTTTATGGAAATCACTTTAGGAGAAGCTACTGAACTCCTAGATAATATTAAGGTTAATTATTCTCAATGGCACACCGAAAGATCTACTAGTAAAAAGGTTCATGTGATAAAAGAAATTAATGTTTTGAGTGGAAAGATGGATGAACTTATGAAATTGTTTGCTAATAAGAGTTCTCCTATTGATCCTAATGATAAGCATTTGTCTACTTTGATTGAGAATAATAATGATTCTCTGGATGTGAATTTTGTTGGTAGGAATAATTTTGGTAACAATGTGTATAGAGGAAACTTTAATCCTAGGCTGTTCCCTAGTAATTCCTCTAATAATTACGGTAATTCTACAACAACTCTTATGGAAATTTTAATAATATGCCCTGTGATTTTGAGATTAGTGTTAAAGAATTTATGATTTGTCAAAAGAATTTCAATGCTTTACTTGAAGAAAAATTGCCTAAGATTGATGAATTGGCTAGGAACGTGGATAGAATTTCTCTTGATGTTGATTCTTTGAAACTTAGATCTATTCCACCTAAGCATGATATCAATGAGTCTCTCAAATCCATGAGAATTTCCATTGATGAGTGCAAAGAAAGAACCGCTAGGATGCGTGCCAAGAAAGATTGCTTTGTAAAAGCGTGTTCTTCTAGTTTCTATGATAATAATGATGAAGATCTAAAAGTGATTGATGTGTCTCCTATTAAACCTTTGTTTTGCAATATTAATCTTGGTAATGATGGGACTGGAGATGAGTCAACTTTAGTTAAAAGGCGCCCCAATGATTCAGAGTTTTTAGATCTTGATGCTAAAATTGGTAAAAGTGGGATTGAAGAGGTCAAAACTTTATATAGCAATGAACCCACTATTTTAGATTTCAAGGAATTTAATTATGATAATTGTTCTTTGATAGACTGTATTTCCTTGTTGCAATCCGTGTTAAATTCTCCTCATGCTTATAGTCAAAATAAAGCTTTTACTAAACATATCGTTAATGCTCTAATACAATCTTATGAAGAAAAACTTGAATTAGAAGTTTCTATCCCTAGAAAACTTTATGATGAGTGGGAACCTACTATTAAAATTAAAATTAAAGATCATGAATGATATGCTTTGTGTGATTTGGGTGCTAGTGTTTCCACGATTCCAAAAACTTTGTGTGATGTGTTAGGTTTCCGTGAATTCGATGATTGCTCTTTAAACTTGCACCTTGTGGATTCCACCATTAAGAAACCTATGGGAAGGATTAATGATGTTCTTATTGTTGCAAATAGGAATTATGTGCCCATAGATTTTTATTGTTCTTGATATGGATTGCAATCTTTCATGTCCTATTATTCTTGGTAGACCTTTCCTTAGAACGATTGGTGCAATTATTGACATGAAAGAAGGAAATATTAGATTCCAATTTCCATTAAGGAAAGGCATGGAACACTTTCCTAGAAAGAAAATAAAATTACCTTATGAATCTATTATGAGAGCCACCTATGAATTGAACACCAAAGATGGCAATACTTAGATATATTCTCACTTTTATGCCTAGCTAGGGGCGTTAAATGATAGCGCTTGTTGGGAGGCAACCCAATTCTATTTTGTTCTTTACTTTTTGTATTGTTTAGTATTAAATAATTAATCTAGCCTCTGGTTAGATGTGGTTTTATGTTTTAATTAGTGTTTGTGCCAAGTAGAACCTTTGGGAGGACTTGGGTGAAGTCTTTATGATCTTGCTGTAAAAAACAGAAACTTTAGCGCTCACAAGATTAGCTGCCATTGTTTACTGGAGAGTGCTTTTAGGTTGATTCTTTTTGAAGATGATTAATATACAAATTCCTCATGTCCACCTGTTTATTTCAGAATTTTTGGAGTTACATAAGTATTCTAAAGTTAAAGATTACTACAGATTTTTATGTTTTTGACAGATTCTGCTTTTCGTGTGTTGTTTGCTTATTTTGATGAATCTATGGCTAGTATCGGGGGGTATGAACCATAGAGAAGTTGGAATAAAGTAGGTTTAACACCAATATAAATAAATAATTAGTTCATATAGTACCTTAAAGTGGTGGTTTGCTTTCTTGGACTAACGGGGCTCATGAGATTTTCTGTTGAGTTTTGTGTTGTGAAGTTTTCAATTTTTGGGTAAAGATTTGATGGATTATGGAATAAGGATTGGCAAGAGCCTAAGATTGGGTATTCCCAAGGCACCCCAAGGTAAAATTCAAGTACAACCAAAAGCCTAAGCTTGGGGATTCCCCAGAAGGCATCCCCTCTTTCGTCTTCGTTCATAGGTAACCTTACTTGATGCTATATTTTTATTCACCACATGATATGTGTTTTGCTTGGAGCGTCTTGTATGATTTGAGTCTTTGCATTTTAGTTTACCACAATCATCCTTGCCGTACACACCTTTTTGGAGAGACACACATGAATCGGAATTCATTAGAATACTCTATGTGCTTCACTTATATCTTTTGAGCTAGATAATTTTGCTCTAGTACTTCACTTATATCTTTTTAGAGCACGGTGGTGGTTTTATTTTGTAGAAATTATAGATCTCTCATGCTTCGCTTATATTATTTTGAGAGTCTTTTAGAACAGCATGGTATTTGTTTTGGTTGTAAAATTAGTCCTAATATGATGGGCATCCAAGATAGGTATAATAAAAACTTTCATAGAGAATGCATTGAATACTATGATCAATTTGATACTTGATAATTGTTTTGAGATATAAAGGTGGTAATATTAGAGTCATGCTAGTTGGGTAATTATGAAATTGGGAAATACCTGTGTTAAAGTTGGCAAGTCCCGTAGCATGCACGTACGGTAAAAGTTGTGTGACAAATTTGAAGCATGGGGTGTTCTTTGAATGCTTTCCTTATGAGTGGCGGTCGGGGATGAGCGATGGTATTTTCCTACCAATATTTCCCTCTAGGGGCATGCGTAGTAGTACTTTACTTCGAGGGCTAATAAACTTTTGCAATAAGTATATGAGTTCCTTATGACTAATGTGAGTCCATGGATTATACGCACTCTTACCCTTGCACAATTTGCTAGCCTCTACGGTACAATGCATTGCCCTTTCTCATCTTGAGAGTTGGTGCAAACTTCGCTGGTGCATCCAAACCCCGTGATAAGATGCGCTCTATCAAACATAAACCTCTTTATATCTTCCTCAAAACAGCCACCATACCTACCTATTATGGCATTCCCATAGCCATTCCGAGATATATTGCCATGCAACTTTCCACCATTCCATTTATGATCACACGCTCCATCATTGTCATATTGCTTTGCATGATCATGTAGTTGACATCGTATTTGTGGCAAATCCACCTTTATAATTCTTTCATACATGTTGCTCTTGATTCATTGCATATCTTGGTACACCGCCAGAGGCATTCACATAGAGTCATATTTTGCTCCAAGTATTGAGTTGTAAATAAATCGAAGTGTGATGATCTTCATTATTAGATCATTGTCCCATGTGAGGAAAGGATGATGGAAGCAATGATTCCCCCACAAGTCGGGATGAGTCTACGGACTTTATGAAAAAAAGAGGCCAAAGAAGCCCAAACAAAAAATGGAAAAGGAAAAAAATGAGAGAAAAGAGAGAAGGGACAATGTTACTATCCTTCTTCAACACTTGTGCTTCAAAGTAGCACCATGATCTTCATGATAGAGAGTCTCCTATGTTGTCACTTTCATATACTAGTGGGAATTTATCATTATAGAACTTGGCTTGTATATTCCAATGATCGGCTTCCTCAAAATGCCCTAGGTCTTCGTGAGAAAGCAAGTTGGATGCACACCCACTAGTTTGTTTTTGATGAGCTTTCATACATTTATAGCTCTAGTGTATCCATTGCATGGCAATCCCTACTCCTCATATTGACATCAATTGATGGGCTTCTCCATAGCCCGTTGATTAGTCGCGTCAACGTGAGACTTTCTCTTTTTTGTTTTCTCACATAATCCCTATCATCACACTCTACTCCACCCATAGTGTTATATCCATTACTTGCGCTCATGTATTATGTAAGGGTTGAAAAGGCTGAAGCGCGTTAAAAAGTATGAACCAATTTCTTGGCTTGTCATCGGAGTTATGCATAAGGGGAGTATTTTGTGTGACGAAAATGAAGCATGGCCTAACTATATGAGTTTTGTAGGGATAAGCTTTCTTTGGCTATGTTATTTTGATAAGACATGATTATTTTGTTAGTATACTTGAAGTATTACTATTGTTATGTCAATATTGAACTTTTATCTTAAATCTTTTCGATCTAAACATTCATGCCACAATAAAGAAAATTACATTGAGAATTATGTTAGGTAGCATTCCACATCAAAATTTCTATTTTTATCATTTACCTACTCGAGGACGAGCAGGAATTAAGCTTGGGGATGCTTGATACATCTCCAACGTATCTATAATTTTTGATTGTTCCATGCTATTATATTATCTGTTTTGGATGTTTAATGGGATTTACTATGCACTTTTATATTATTTTTGGGACTAATCTATTAACCGGAGGCCCAGCCCAAATTGCTGTTTTTTTTCCTATTTTGGTGTTTAACAGAAAAGAAATATCAAACGGAGTCCAAACGGAATGAAACCTTCGGGTGAGATATTTTTGGATCAAATGCAATCCAGGAGACTTGGAGTGGACATCAAGAACCAAACGAGGAAGCCACGAGGCAGGAAGGCGCGCCCCAGGGGGTGGGCGCGCCCCCAACCTCATGGGCCCCTCGTGGGTCCCCAGACCGACTTCCTTCGCCTATATATATCCATATACCCTGAAAACATCCAGGAGCACCACGAAACCCTATTTCCACCACCGCAATCTTCTATACACGTGAGATCCCATCTTGGGGCCTTTTCCGGCGCTCCGCCGGAGGAGGAATCAATCACAGAGGGCTTCTACATCAACGCCATAGCCTCTCCGATGATGTGTGAGTAGTTTACCACAGACCTTTGGGTCCATAGTTATTACATAGATGTCTTCTTTTCTCTCTTTGCATCTCAATACAAAGTTCTCCTCGATTCTCCTAGAGATCTATTCAATGTAATTCTTTTTGCGGTGTGTTTGTCGAGATCCGATGAATTGTAGGTTTATGATCAAGATTATCTATGAGAAATATTTGAATCTCCTCTGAATTATTTTATGTATGATTGGTTACCTTTGCAAGTCTCTTCGAATTATCAATTTGGTTTGGCCTACTAGATTGATCTTTCTTGCAATGGGAGAAATGCTTAGCTTTGGGTTCAATCTTGCGGTGTCCTTTCCCAGTGCCAGCAGGGGTAGGAAGGCACGTATTGTATTGTTGCCATCGAGGATAAAAAGATGGGGTTTATATCATATTGCTTGAGTTTATCCTTCTACATCATGTCATATTGCCTAATGCGTTACTCTGTTCTTATGAACTTAATACTCTAGATGCATGCTGGATAGCGGTCGATGTGTGGAGTCATTGTCGTAGATGTAGAATCATTTCGATCTACTTGTCGCGGACGTGATGCCTATATACATGATCATGCCTAGATATTCTCATAACTATGCACTTTTCTATCAATTTCTCGACAGTAATTTGTTCACCCACCGTAATACTTATGCTACCTTGAGAGAAGCCACTAGTGAAACCTATGGCCCCCGAGTCTATTTTCCATCATATAAGTTTTCGATCTATTTTATTTTGCAATCTTTACTTTCCAATCTATATCATAAAAATACCAAAAATATTTATCTTATTATTATCTCTATCAGATCTCACTTTTGCAAGTGACCGTGAAGGGATTGACAACCCCTTTATCGCGTTGGTTGCGAGGTTCTTATTTGTTTGTGTAGGCACGAGGGATTTGCGTGTAGCCTCCTATTGGATTGATACCTTGGTTCTCAAAACTGAGGGAAATACTTACGCTACTTTGCAGCATCACCCTTTCCTCTTCAAGGGAAAACCAACGCAGTGCTCAAGAGGTAGCAATGGCCATTCAAATATATTTGATCATGAATTATTATTGTTGATAATTATCTATATGATAAATAAGTTGGGAGGCGAAACATTAAGCCCCTATCTTTCTCTGTGTTTGATGGATGCTATTTGTTCTAAAAATATGCTTTAAGTGGTAGCAATCATGGAAGAAGATATGATAGTTGAGTATATGGGATTTTCTAAATCAAAGCTCTTACATATACCCTTCCTGAAAATAAGATGAATTGCAATTGTTTGATGACTGAGAACATAGTTTGTTGGTTTTCAAGAAAGTTTATCGTATATGCTTTAACATGTGAATAGCTTGTTACTTGATCATGAAAAGTTTTATGAGATGAGCTACTGTTATGACATATGATGATGCTACAAAAGGAGATTGAAATTATCATAGATCAAAATTGTGCACCTGCTAGCATTCACACTTCATAAATTATTTCTTTTATCATTTACCTACTCGAGGACGAGCAGGAATTAAGCTTGGGGGTGCTGATACGTCTCCAACGTATCTATAATTTATGAAGTATTCATGCTATTATATTATCCATCTCGGATGTTTTATATGCATTTATATGCTATTTTATATGATTTTTGGGACTAACCTATTAACCTAGAGCCCAGTGCCAGTTTTTGTTTATTTTCTTTTTTGAGTTTTGCAGAAAAGGAATACCAAACGGAGTCCAATGGAGGTGCCAATTTTTGACGATTTTTTATGGACCAAAAGAAGACCCCGGAGTAAAAGAGTTGGGCCAGAAGAGTCCCGGGCCGTCCACGAGGGTGGGGGCACCCCCCCCCCCACCCCGCCGGCGCGCCGCCCTATCTCGTGGACAACTCGGGCATCTCCCTGACTTGTTCCCGACGCCAAAAATTCATATAAATACTGGAACCTCTAGAAAAGAACCTAGATCGGGAGTTCCGCCACCGCAAGCCTTTGTAGCCACCAAAAACCAATTGGGACCCTGTTCTGGCACCCTGTCGGAGGGGGGATCCATCACCGGTGGCCATCTTCATCATCCTGACGCTTCCATGATGAGGAGGGAGTAGTTCACCCTCAGGGCTGAGGGTATGTACTAGTAGCTATGTGTTTGATCTCTCTCTCTCTCTCTCTCTCTCTCTCTCTCTCTCTCTCTCTCTCGTGTTCTTGATTCGGCATGATCTTGATGTATCGCGAGCTTTGCTATTATAGTTGGATCTTATGATGTTTCTCCCCCTCTACTCTCTTGTAATGGATTGAGTTTTCCCTTTGAAGTTATCTTATCGGATTGAGTCTTTAAGGATTTGAGAACACTTGATGTACGTCTTGCATGTGCTTATTGTGGTGACAATGGGATATTCACGTGATCCACTTGATGTATGTTTTGGTGATCAACTTGCGGGTTTCGTAACATTGTGAACTTATGCATATGGTTGGCACACATTTTCGTCTTGACTCTCCGGTAGAAACTTTGGGGCACTCTTTGAAGTTCTTTCTGTTGGTCGAATAGATGAATCAGAGATTGTGTGATGCATATCGTATAATCATATCCACGGATACTTGAGGTGACATTGGAATATCTAGGTGACATTAGGGTTTTGGTTGATTTGTATCTTAAGATGTTATTCTAGTACAAACTCTATGATAGATCGAACGAAAAGAATAGCTTAGTGTTATTTTACTACGGACTCTTGAATAGATCAATCAGAAAGGATAACTCTAAGGTGTTTTCGTACCCTACAATAATCTCTTCATTTGTTCTCCGCTATTAGTGACTTTGGAGTGACTCTTTGTTTCATGTTGAGGGATATTTATATGGTCCAATTATGTTATTATTGTTGAGAGAACTTGCACTAGTGAAAGTATGAATCCTAGGCCTTATTTTCTAGCATTGAAATACCATTTACTCTCACTTTTATCGCTTGTTACCTTGCTGTTTTTATAATTTCAGATTACAAAAACCTATATCTACCATCCATAGTGCACTTGTATCACCATCTCTTCGCCGAACTAGTGCACCAATACAATTTACCATTGTATTGGGTGTGTTGGGGACACAAGAGACTCTTTGTTATTCGGTTGCAGGGTTGTTTGAGAGAGACCATCTTCAACCTACACCTCTCACGGATTGATAAACCTTAGGTCATCCACTTGAGGGAAATTTGCTACTGTCCTACAAACCTCTGCACTTGGAGGCCCAACAATGTCTACAAGATGAAGGTTGCGTAGTAGATATCAGGGCCTTCCGAGGCTTGGGTGGAGCAACTTTGGCCTACTTCGCGGCCTTCTCCGTTGGCTCGGGGGTTGATGTCCGAGTGCGCTTTAGAATCTTTGCACTCGACGCAACTGCCTTGTCATGTCCTCCCGCAGGGTCTTGTGACTACTTGGATCTTCATTCAGAGTGGGGCGGTGAATCAACTTCCTCACTGATGTCAGAGTCCTCACTGTCATCCTCGCTATCATTTGCATATTCAAAATCAGCGCTTCCACCTTCACGCTCTACTCCTTCTTGGTGATGATTCCCATTCGGCATTGAGTACATTTTGGTGAAAACCTACAAGACACAACTTGCAAGTATCAGTCGGATTTCAAGAATTGCTGCATTTTGAACAAAGTAAAAACACTCGACAAACACGCCTGACCTCTCCTGGTGAGTCCTGGGCGTCAAATGGCAGGATCCTCTTGGCTACGCGAGGTTTGTCCTTGTTTCCCATGATGCTCTGAAGCAACTGAGCCACCATTTTCTCGATGGCCTCCTCCGGGTGGGTCTGAGCGGTGTCTTCTGGGCCCGAATACTGATGCAGCTTGAAGCTACATCGCTATTTCCCCAGAGATGAAGGGATGATGCAGCACAGCGGCGGTAGGTATTTCCCTCAGTTATGAGACCAAGGCTATCGAACCAGTAGGAGAACCAAGCAACACAACATAAACAGCACCTACACACAAATAACAAATACTCACAACCCGACGTGTAAAAGGGGTTGTCAATCCCTTTCGGGTAGCGGCGCCCCAAGATAGGCAAACAGACGTGAGTAAATTTATAGTAGATTGATAGATCACACGCCAAGTAAAATAAATAAGAATAAATTGCAGCAAGGTATTTTTGTATTTTTGGTTCAATAGATCTGAAAATAAAAGCAAATAAAATAGATCACAAAGGCAAATAATATGAGAAAGAGACCCAGGGGCTGTAGGATTCACTAGTGGCTTCTCTCGAGAAAAATAGCAAATGGTGGGTAAACAAATTACTGTTGTGCAATTGATAGAACTTCACTGTTGGGCAATTGATAGAACTTCAAATAATCATGATGATATCCAAGCAATGATCATTACATAGGCATCACGTCCAATATTAGTAGACCGACTCCTGCCTGCATCTACTACTATTACTCCACACATCGACCGCTATCCATCATGCATCTAGTGTATTAAGTTCATGGAGAAACAGATTAATGCAGTAAGAACGATGACATGATGTAGACAAGATCTATTTATGTAGAAATAGACCCCATTGTTTTATCCTTAGTAGCAACCATACATATGTGTCGGTTCCCCTTCTGTCACTGGGATCAAGCATCGTAAGATCGAACCCACTACAAAGCACATCTTCCCATTGCAAGATAAATAGATCAAGTTGGCCAAACAAAACCCAAATATCGGAGAAGAAATACAAGGCTATAAGCAATCATGCATATAAGAGATGAAAGAAGTTCAAATAACTTTCATGGATATAAAAAGATAGATCTGATCATAAACTCAAAGTTCATCCGATCCCAACAAACACATCGCAAAAAGATTTACATCATATGGATCTCCAAGAGACCATTGTATTGAGAATCAAACGAGAGAGAGGAATCCATCTAGCTACTAACTATGGACCTGACGGTCTACAAAGAACTACTCACGCATCATCGAGGAGGCACCAATGGAAGTGGTGAGCCCCTCTATGATGGTGTCTAGATTGGATCTGGTGGTTCTGGACTCTGCGGTGGCTGGAATTGATTTTCGTCGACCCCCCCCCCAAGGGTTTCTAGAATATTGGAGTATTTATAGAGCAAAGATATGGTTCAAGGGGCACCCAAGGTTGGCACAACCCACATGGGCACGCCTGGGCCCCCAGGCACGCCCTGGTGGGTTGAGGCCCCTCGGAGCACCCCCCCCCCCCAGGTGCTTCTTTGGCCCATTGGATGTCTTCTGGTCCAGAAAAATCTCCAAAAAGTTTCGCTGTGTTTGGACTCTGTTTGGTATTGATTTCTTGCGATGTAAAAACATGCAAAAAAACAGCAACTTGCACTTGGCACTATGTCAATAGGTTAGTATCAAAAAATGATATAAAATGACTATAAAATGATTGTAAAACATCCAGGATTGATAATATAACAACATGGAACAATAAAAAATTATAGATACGTTGGAGACACATCAAGCATCCCCAAGCTTAATTCCTGCTCTAATATATGTCATATTGCTGCCTAATATGTCATATTGCTACCTCTTGAGCATGCGTTGGTTTTCCCTTGAAGAGGAAAGAGTGATGTAGCAAAGTAGTGTAAGTATTTCCCTCAATTTTTCAGAACCAACGTATCAATCCAATAGGAGACAACGCACAAGTCACCTAGTACCTGCACAAACAATCAAGAACCTTGCAACCAACGCTATAAAGGGGTTGTCAATCCCTTCATGGTCACTCTTAAAATTGAGATATAATAGAGATAGTAAAGTAAATATTTTTGGTATTTTTGTTGTATAGATTCGAAAGTAAAGATTGCAAAATAGTAAACAAGATGCAATGTAAATAAAAGAGATGCAATATAATAAGAAAGAGACCCGGGGGGCTTAGGTTTCAATAGTGGCTTCTCTCAAGATAGTATGTATTACGGTGGGTGAACAAATTACTACCGAGCAACTGATAGAAAAGCGCATAATTATGAAGATATCTAAGGCAATGATCATGAATATAGGCATCACGTCCGTGTCAAGTAGACCGAAACGATTCTGCATCTACTACTATTACTCCACACATCGACCGCTATCCAGCATGCATCTAGAGTATTAAGTTCATAAGAATAGAGTAACACATTAAGCAAGATGACATGATGTAGAGGGATAAACTCAAGCAATATGATGTAAACCCCATCTTTTTATCCTCGATGGCAACAATACAATACATGCCTTGCTGCCCCTACTGTCACTGGGAAAGGACACTTCAAGATTGAACCCAAAGCTAAGCACTTCTCCCATTGCAAGAAAGATCAATCTAATAGGCCAAACTAAACCGATAATTCGAAGAGACTTGCAAAGATATCAATTCATGCATATAAGAATTCAGAGAAGAACCAAATAATATTCATAGATAATCTTGTTCATAAATCCACAATTCATCAGATCTCGGCAAACACACCACAAAGAGTATTACATCGAATAGATCTCCAAGAACATCGAGGAGAACTTTGTATTGAGAATCAAAGAGAGAGAAGAAGCCATCTAGCTAATAACTATGGACCCGATGGTCTGTGGTAAACTACTCACACTTCATCGGAGAGGCTATGGCGTTGATGTAGAAGCCCTCCGTGATCGATTCCCCCTCCGGCAAATCGCCGGAAAAGGCCCCAAGATGGGATCTCACAGGTACAGAGGGTTGCGGCGGTGTAAAAGTGGTTTCATGGCTCTCCCTGATGTTTCTAGGTATAACAGTATATATAGGTGAAAGAAGTACATCGATGGAGCTACGAGGGGCCCACGAGGGTGGGGGTGCGCCTACCCCACCTAGGCGCGCCCTCCTACCTCGTGGCTGCCTCGTGGCATTCCAGACTTCTACTCCAAGTCTTCTGGATTGCTTTCGGTCCAAGAAAGATCCTCGCGAAGGTTTCATTTCGTTTGGACTCTGTTTGGTATTCCTTTTCTGCGAAACTCTAAAATAGGCAAAAAAACTGAAAGTGGCATTGGGCCTCCGGTTAATAGGTTAGTCCCAAAATAATATAAAAGAGCATATTAAAGCCCATTAAACATCCAAAATAGATAATATAATAGCATGGAACAATAGAAAGTTATAGATACGTTGGAGACGTATCAAGCATCCCCAAGCTTAATTCCTGCTCGACCTCGAGTAGGTAAATGATAAAAACAAAAAATTTGATGTGGAATGCTACCTAACATAATTATCAATGTAATTTGCTTTATTTGTATTATGAATGTTCAGATCCGAAAGATTCAAAACAAAAGTTTAATATTGATATAAAAACAATAATACTTCAAGCATACTAACAAAGCAATCATGTTTTCTCAAAATAACATGGCCAAAGAAAGCTATCCCTACAAAATCATATAGTCCGCCTATGCTCTATCTTCATCACATAAAATATTTAAATCATGCGCAACCCCAATGATAATCCAAGCAATTGTTTCATACTTTTGATGTTCTCAAACTTTTTCAATCTTCACGCAATATATGAGCGTGAGCCATGGACATAGAACTATAAGTGGCATAGAATGGTGGTTGTGGAGAAGACAAAAAGGAGGAAGATAGTCTCACATCAACTAGGCGTATCAATGGGCTATGGAGATGCCCATCAATAGATATCAATGTGAGTGAGTAGGGATTGCCATGCAACGGATGCACTAGAGCTATAAGTTTATGAAAGCTCAACCAATGGAACTAAGTGGGTGTGCATCCAACTTGCTTGCTCACGAAGACCTAGGGCAATTTGAGGAAGCCCATCATTGGAATATACAAGCCAAGTTCTATAATGAAAAATTCCCACTAGTATATGAAAGTGACAACATAGGAGACTCTCTATCATGAAGATCATGGTGCTACTTTGAAGCACAAGTGTGGTAAAAGGATAGTAGCATTGCCCCTTCTCTCTTTTTTCTCTCATTTTTTATTTTTTTTTTATTTTTTTTGGCCTTCTTTTTTCTCCCTTTTTTTTATTTTTCATCCGGAGTATCATTCTGACTTGTGGGGGAATCAAAGTCTCCATCATCCTTTCCTCACTGGGACAATGCTCTAATAATGATGATCATCACACGTTTATTTACTTACAACTCAAGAATTACAATCCGATAATTAGAACAAAATATGAATCTATATGAATGCCTCCGGCGGTGTACCGGGATGTGCAATGAATCAAGAGTGACATCTATGAAAGAATTATGAATGGTGGCTTTGCCACAAATGCAATGTCAACTACATGATCATGCAAAGCAATATGACAATGATGGAGCAGGTCATAATAAATGGAACGGTGGAAACTTGCATGGCAATATATCTCAGAATGGCTATGGAAATGCCATAATAGGTAGGTATGGTGGCTGTTTTGAGGAAGGTAAATGGTGGTTTTATGGTACCGGTGAAAGTTGTGTGGTACTAGAGAGGCTAGCAACGGTGGAAGGGTGAGAGAGTGTATAATCCATGAACTCAACATTAGTCATAAAGAACTCACATACTTATTGCAAAAATCTATTAGTTATTGAAACAAAGTACAACGCGCATGCTCCTAGGGGGATAGATTGGTAGGAAAAGACCATTGCTCGTCCCCGACCGCCACTCATAAGGAAGACAATCAAAAAATAAATCATGCTCCGACTTCATCACATAACGGTTCACCATACGTGCATGCTATGGGAATGACAAACTTTAACACAAGTATCTCTAAAATTAACAACTACTCTACTAGCATGACTCTAATATCACCATATTCATATCTCAAAACAATCATAAGGAATCAAACTTCTCATAGTATGCAACGCACTTTATATGAAAGTTTTTATTATACCCATCTTGGATGCCCATATTAGGACTAGTTTTATAGCCAAAGCAAATTACCATGCTGTTCTAAAAGACTCTCAAAATAATATAAGTGAAGCATGATAGATCAATAATTTCTATAAAATAAAACCACCACCATGCTCCGAAAAGATATAAGTGAAGCACTAGAGCAAAATTATCTAGCTCAAAAGATATAAGTGAAGCACATAGAGTATTCTAATAAATTCCGATTCATGCATGTCTGTCCAAAAAGGTGTGTACAGCAAGGATGATTGTGGTAAACTAAAAAGAAAAGACTCAAATCATACAAGACGCTCCAAGCAAAACACATATCATGTGGTGAATAAAAATATAGCCTCAAGTAAAGTTATCGATAGACGAAGACGAAAGAGGGGATGCCTTCCGGGGAATCCCCAAGCTTAGGCTTTTGGTTGTCCTTGAATTTTACCTTGGGGTGCCTTGGGCATACCCAAGCTTAGGCTTTTAGTTGTCCTTGAATTTTACCTTGGGGTTCCTTGGGCATCCCCAAGCTTAGGATCTTGCCACTCCTTATTCCAAAATCCATCTAATCTTTACCCAAAAACTTGAAAACTTCACAACAGAAAATCAACAGAAAACTCGTGAGCTCTGTTAGTATAAGAAAACAAACCACCACTTTAAGGTACTGTAATGAACTCATTATTTATTTATATTGGTGTTAAACCTACTGTATTACAACTTCCCTATGGTTCATTCCCTACCGATACTACTCATAGATTCATCAAAATAAGCAAACAACACACGAAAAACAGAACCTGTCAAAAACAAAACAGTCTGTAGCAATCTGACTTTTTCGAGTACTTATGGAACTCCAAAATTTCTACCACATTAGGACGAGGTAATTTGTATATTCATCTTCTTCAAAAAGAGGGCAAAAGCTCTTTTCTGTGCTTTATGAAAATTATTTTCGTGAGCGCATAGTTTCTATCTTTTTCAGCAAGATCAAACAACTATCATCGAAGTAGATCCTAAAGGTTATACTTGGCACAAACACTAATCGAAACACAAAAAACACAATCAGAAAATTAGCATGATGAATTATTTATTACTAAACAATAGCAAAAAGGAAAGAACAAAAATAAAATTGAGTTGCCTCCCAACAAGCGCTATCGTTTAACGCCCCTAGCTAGGCATAAAAACAAGAATAGATCTAGATATTGCCATCTCCGGTATGCAATCCATAAGTCAATCTCATAATAGATTCATAAGGCAATTTAATTTTATTACTAGGAAAGTGTTCCATGCCTTTCTTTAACGGAAATTGGAATCTAATATTTCCTTCTTTCATGTCAATAATTGCACCAATCGTTCTAACTAAAGGTCTACCAAGAGTAATAGGACATGTAGGGTTGCAATATATATCAAGAACAATGAAATCTACGGGCACATACTTCCTATTTGCAACAATAAGAACATCATTAATCCTTCCCATAGGTTTCTTAATGGTGGAATCTGCAAGATGCAAATTTAAAGAACAATCGTCAAATTCACGGAAACCTAGCACATCACACAAAGTTTTTGGAATCGTGGAAACACTAGCACCCAAATCACATAAAGCATAGCATTCATAATGTTTAATCTTAATTTTACTAGAAGGTTCCCACTCATCATAAAGTTTTCTAGGGATAGAAACTTCAAGTTCAAGCTTTTCTTCATAGGATTGAATTAAAGTATCAACGATTTGTTTAGTAAAGGTTTTATTTTGATTATAAGCATGAGGAGAATTTAACACGGATTGAAACAAGGAAATACAATCTATCAAAGAGAAATTATCATAATTAAATTCATTGAAATCCAAAATAGTGGGTTCATTGCTATGTAAAGTATTGACCTCTTCAATCCCACTTTTATTAATTTTTGCATCAAGATCTACAAACTCCGAATCATTGGGACACTTTTTAACTAAATTTGACTCATCTCCAGTCCCATCTTTATCAAGATTCATATTGGAAAACAAATATTTAATAGGAGTCACATCAATCACATTTAGATCTTCATCATTATTATCATGAAAACTAGAAGAACACGCTTTCACATAGCAATCTCTTTTAGCATGCATCCTAGTGGTTCTTTCTTTGTACTCATCAATGGAAATTCTCATGGCTTTGAGAGACTCATTGATGTCATGCTTAGGTGGAGTAGATCTAAGTTTCAAAGAATCAACATCAAGAGAAATTATATCCACGTTCCTAGCAAACTCATCAATCTTAAGCAATTTTTCTTCGAGCAAAGCATTGAAATTCTTTTTTTAATTCATAAATTCTTTAACACTAGTCTCAAAATCAGAGGCCATATTGTTAAAATTTCCATAAGAGATGTTGTAGGAATTACCATAATTATTAGAGGAATTACTAGGAAATAGCCTAGAATTAAAGTTTCCTCTATACGCGTTGTTACCAAAATTGTTCCTACCAACAAAATTCACATCCATAGATTCATTATTATTCTCAATTAAAGTGGACAAAGCCATATCTTTAGGATCATAACAAACACTCCTATTAGCAAACAATTTCATAAGTTCATCCATCTTTCCACTCAAAACATTAATCTCTTCAATCGCATGAACTTTTTCACTAGTGGATCTTTCGGTGTGCCATTGAGAATAATTAACCATAATATTGTCTAGGAGTTTAGTAGCTTCTCCTAAAGTGATTTCCATAAAAGTGCCTCCCGCGGCCGAATATAAAAGATTTCTAGAAGCAAAATTTAATCCGGCATAATTTTTTTGTATAATCATCCACAAAATCAAAACATGTGTAGGGCAATTATGTATCATTAATTTCATCCTCTCCCAAGCTTGTGCAACAGGCTCATGATCAAGTTGCTTAAAATTCATAATATCGTTCCTAAGAGAGATGATCTTAGCCGGAGGAAAATACTTAGAGATAAAAGCATCTTTGCACTTATTCCATGAATCAATACTATTTTTATGCAAAGAAGAGAACCAAGTTTTAGCACGATCTCTAAGTGAAAATGGAAATAGCTTCAATTTAACAATATCATTATCCACATCTTTCTTCTTTTGCATATCACACATATCAACAAATTTGTTTAGATGGGCAGCGACATCTTCACTAGGAAGGCCAGAAAATTGATCTTTCATAACAGGATTAAGCAACGCGGTATTAATTTCACAAGATTCAGCATTGGTAGTAGGAGCAATCGGAGTGCTAATAAAATCATTGTTGTTGGTATTGGAAAAGTCACACAATTTAGTATTATCTTGAGCCATTGTGACAAACAATCAATCCAACACACAAAAACACAAGAAGCAAGCGAAAAGATACGAACGGAAAAGGGCCAAAGAAAAGGCAAAGGTTTTCGAAAATTGTTTTAGAAGTGGGCGAGATTAAAACAAGAGGTGTTGGGGATATAACTATTAGTATGACCCGCCCAGGAGGGGCCGGGTGATACCTATGACGATTCATCATATGAAGCCCATGAGGATATTGAAGATGGCGGTTTAGTTAAGGGCCCAAGGCCCAAAGGCGACTTAAGGCCCGCGTGGGTAAACCGCCATATATATGTGACTTGTATTGTAAGGCATGAATAGATAGTCACCGAGCCGGACACTGTTTATGAGCAAGACGGGACTCTGTGAGCCGCTGGGCATCAACCTGTGTACATAAAGGGACGATCCGACGGCGGTTCAGGGGACAAGAGACAACAGATCGAAAATTAGGTCAAGCGGATTCACTCCCTGGTAATCGAGACATAAGCAATACCACCTCAAACTGGATTAGGCCTTTACCTTTACTGCAAGGGGCCGAACTAGTATAAACTCATGTGTCCTTTGTCCCACTTAACCCCTTTAAGCTACCTAGTTGCGATGGCTCCACGACTAAGTCCTTTTGTTAGGACATCTGTCGTGACCTTTCCATGATAGTTGGCGCCCACCATGGGGCTAGCGCATGGTCGTTTCAAGTTCTTAAAGGGCAGGTTCGGATGGCTCAAGGAATACGTTGTGGGTCGGATGACCAAGAGTCGTCGCGGCAAGCTCTAAATCAATGATGCAGGTTGGGGCCCCGAGGCCAGTTCATTTGAGTACGGATACCAGGTCCCCTTCGGTGGAATCCACATCTTCATCGGCAAGATCGGCGAGCTGGGCCCTGAGCCGGACATCTGCGCCGACATCATCGAGATGGCTCAGCATGCGAGACACTCCTGAGCTCAGCATGCCATGAAGCGCGCCTTCATGGGATGCATCCATGGAGTGGAATTTGATGAAAGATCTATGTATGGCGGTGAGACGGCCATATACTCTGATGGTGAGTCATCCATGGGCGAGACTGCTTCATTGTATCACCTGCAGGATGGCGGGCTTGGGGGCTATTCCAATGGCAACAGTATTCCGGGCCCCTATGAGCCGCCAAACAGAGTTGGGATCTTCATGGCTGGGATGCAGCCTGGGCAAAATTCTTCAACCGCCACGACAACGATTTCAGGGTCCTCTACGGTGACGGCAATTGGTGCAAGAGGTCCTACACGCCCGCCAGCTCAAGTTTTGATGGCTTTAAGCTCAACATGATGCGGAGGTGGCAAAGTTACATGATGAGGTAGCACTAGCCAAGGAAGACCTGGCGGCAGAGGACGTCAGGATAGCCGCGGAGCGGACTGCCTTAGACACTCAGGCCCAACGGATTCAGTCAGAAGCTTTCCGGCTTACGATGGATCAAAATGCATCAAATGAAATCATGAGGAGAAGGCACCAGACACGTCTGCCTCCGGTTTATGAGGTGAGAAACCTCTTTGGCACGCCTGGAGCAGGGACCAGTAATCCGCCGGAGATAAACCGGGCTGCGGCACCTGAAGTTGGGATACCGGTTCAACCACGCATGACGGACCCCTCCGTCTGAATGCCACTCCACCTCAGCATGTACCAACACCACCGGGTCATTATTCCAATCCGCTGGAGAACATGATTGCCACGACGGCTCGATTGGCGGCTCTCCCAGTAGATGGTCACTCTCCAGCGACGGTTAAAACACAAAGGGTTAGAGAACTTCTTCAGACAATGCTGGCGCAGCAGGAGGCATATTCTTACAGTCGAGATAGGATCCACTCGACCCCTCGCCCAAGTCGGAGTTATAGAAGGCACATGGCTCTCCGGCCGCTTCAAGCAATGCCCAGCGCTGTAACCAGCCGCGTGGGCATGACCCGGCACGTGATGGAGCGAATAACTTGGTCGATCAGGACAGAGTGTGTCGAGAGGCCGAGCAGGCAACTCAGCAGCAGGCGGCTCACTAGCCCCTTCCAGTTTACCCAGCGAAGTCGTTAGAGGCAGGTGTGACCTCTAGATCCACGGGTGTACCCTGTTTGGTGCTGGCTCTGTGTAATGAACGTTTACCCAAGGATTTCAAAGGACCTCGCTGCTACCTCTTGAGCATGCGTTGGTTTTCCCTTGGAGAGGAAACGGTGATCCTGCAAAGTAGCATAAGTATTTCCCTCAATTTTTGAGAACCAAGGTATCAGTCCAGTAGGAGGTCACACGCAAATTGCCTCGTACCTACACAAACAAATAAGAACCTTGCAACCAATGCGATAAAGGGGTTGTCAATCCCTTCAAGGCCACTTGCAAAAGTGAGATCTGATAGAGGTAATAAGATAAATATTTTTGGTATTTTTATGATATAGATTGGAAAGTAAAGATTGCAAAATAAAAGGAAGCAAATATAGTAAATTGATAGGAAAGCAATATGATGGAAGATAGACCCGGGGGCCATAGGTTTCACTACTGGCTTTTCTCAAGATAGCATAATTTACGGTGGGTGCACAAATTACCGTCGAGCAATTGATAGAAAAGCGAATAATTATGATAATATCTAGGCATGATCATATATATAGGCATCACGTCTGTGACAAGTAGATTGAAACGATTCTGCATCTACTACTATTACTCCACACATCGACCGCTATCCAGCATGCATCTAGAGTATTAAGTTCATAAGAACAGAGTAACGCATTAGGCAAGATGACATGATGTAGAGGGATAAACTCAAGCAATATGATATAAACCCCATCTTTTTATCCTTGATGGCAACAATACAATACGTGCCTTGCTGCCCCTGCTGTCACTGGGAAAGGACACCGCACGATTGAACCCAAAGCTAAGGACTTCTCCCATTGCAAGAAAGATCAATCTAGTAGGCCAAACTAAACCAATAATTCGGAGAGACTTGCAAAGATAACAAATCATACATATAAGAATTCAGATAAGAACCAAATATTGTTCATAGATAATCTTGATCATAAACCCAGAATTCATCGGATCTTGACAAACACACCGCAAAAAGAATTACATCGAATAGGTCTCCAATAGAATCAAGGAGAACTTTGTATTGAGATCCGGAGATAGAGAAGAAGCCATCTAGCTAATAGTTATGGACCCGAAGGTCTATGGTAAACTACTCACACATCATCGGAGAGGCTATGGTGTTGATGTAGAAGCCCTCCGTGATCGATTCCCCCTCCGGCGGAGCGCCGGAAAAGGCCCCAAGATGGGATCTCATGGGTAAAGAAGGTTGCGGCGGTGGAAATAGGGTTTCGTGGTGCTCTCGGATATTTTCGGGGTATATGAGAATATATATGCGAAATAAGTAGGTTGGTGGAGCCAGAAGGGGCCCACGAGGGTGGGGGGTGCCTACCCCCCTGGGCGCGCCCTCCTGCCTCGTGGCCTCCTCGTTCCTTCCCTGACATCCACTCCAAGTCTCCTGGATTGCGTTTGTTCCAAAAATAACTCTCCCGAAGGTTTCATTCCGTTTGGACTCCGTTTGATATTCCTTTTCCACAAAACACTGAAATAGGCATAAAAACAGGAATTTGCACTGGGCCTTGGGTTAATAGGTTAGTCCCAAAAATAATATAAAAGTGTATAATAAAGCCCATTAAACATCCAAAACAGATAATATAATAGATGGAACAATCAAAAATTATAGATACCTTGGAGACGTATCAAGCATCCCCAAGCTTAATTCCTGCTCGTCCTCAAGTAGTAAATGATAAAAATAAAAAATTTGATGTGGAATGCTACCTACCATAATTCTCAATGTAATTTTCTTTATTGAGGCATGAATGTTCAGATCCGAAAGATTGAAGAGAAAATTTTAATATTGACATAAAAACAATAATACTTCAAGCATACTAACTAAGAAATTATGTCTTCTCAAAATAACATGGCAAAAGAAAGCTTATCCCTACAAAATCATATAGTTTGGTCATGTTTCATTTTTGTCACACTAAAATGCTCTCATCAAGCACAACCCTGATGACAAGCCAAGCAATTGTTTCATACTTTAGTAATCTCAAACTTTTTCAACTTTCACGCAATACATGAGTGTGAGCCATGGACATAGCACTTTGGGTGGAATAGAATATAATGATGGGGGTTTTGTGGAGGAGACAAAAAAGGGGAAAGTCTCACATTGACACGGCTAATCAACGGGCTAGGGAGATGCCCATCAATTGATGTCAATGCAAGGATTAGGGATTGCCATGCAACGGATGCACCAGAGCTACAAATGTATGAAAGCTCAACAAAAGAAACTAAGTGGTTGTGCATCCAACTTGCTTGCTCACGAAGACCTAGGGCATTTCAGGAAGCCCATTGTTGGAATATACAAGGCAAGTTCTATAATGAAAAATCCCACTAGTATATGAAAGTGACAAAACAAGAGACTCTCTATCATGAAGATCATGGTGCTACTTTGAAGCACAAGTGTGGAAAAAGAATAGTAGCATTGTCCCTTTTTTATTATTATTATTTTTTTGGCCTTTCTCTCTTTTTTTAGGACAATGCTCTATTAATGATTATCATCACACTTCTATTTTTTTACAACTCAATGATTACAACTCGATACTAGAACAAAGTATGACTCTATATGACTTCCTCCGGCGGTGTACCGGGATGGGCAATGAATCAAGAGTGACATGTATGAAAAATTATGCATGGTGGCTTTGCCACAAATACGATGTCAACTACATGATCATGCAAGGCAATATGACAATGTTGAAGTGTGTCATAATAAATAAAACGGTGGAAAGTTGCACGGCAATATATCTCCGAATGGCTATGGAAATGCCATGATAGGTAGGTATGGTGGCTGTTTTGAGGAAGGTAAATGGAGGTTGATGTGTGAGGAGCGTATCGTATCACGGGGGTTGGATGCACCGGCAAAGTTGGCACCAACTCTCAAGGTGAGAAAGGGCAATGCACGTTACCAAAGAGGCTAGCAATGATGGAAGGGTGAGAGTGTGTATAATCCATCGACTCAACATTAGTAATAAAGAACGCACATACTTATTGCAAAAATCTACAAGTCATCTAAAGCCAAGAATTATGTGCATGCTCCTAGGGGGATGGATTGGTAGGAAAATACCATCGCTCATCCCCGACCGCCACTCATAAGGATGACAATCAAAGAACACCTCATGTTTCAAATTTGTCACACAACGTTTACCATACATGCATGCTACGGGACTTGCAAACCTCAACACAAGTATTTCTCAAATTCACAACTACTCAACTAGCATGACTCTAATATCACCATCTTCATATCTCAAAACAATAATCAAGTATCAAACTTCTCATAGTATTCAATGCACTCTATATGAAAGTTTTTATTATATCCATCTTGGATGCCTAACATATTAGGACTAATTTTATAGCCAAAGCAAATTACCATGCTGTTCTAAGGGACTCTCAAAATAATATAAGTGAAGCATGAGAGATCAATAATTCTATAAAATAAAACCACCACAGTGCTCTAAAAAGATATAAGTGAAGTACTAGAGCAAAATTATCTTGCTCAAAAGATATAAGTGAAGCACAAAGAGTATTCTAATAAATTCCAATTCATGTGTGTCTCTCCAAAAGGTGTGTACAAAAAGGATGATTGTGGTAAACTAAAAATCAAAGACTCAAATCATACAAGACGCTCCAAGCAAAACACATATCATGTGGTGAATAAAAATATAGCCTCGAGTAAAGTTACCGATAGACAAAGACGAAAGAGGGGATGCCTTCTGGGGCATCCCCAAGCTTATTCTTTTGGTTATCCTTGAATTTTACCTTTGGGTGCCTTGGTAATCCCCAAGCTTAGGATCTTGCCACTCTTTATTCCATAATCCATCAAATCTTTACCCAAAACTTGAAAACTTCACAACACAAAACTCAACAGAAAATCTCATGAGCTCCGTTAGTATAAGAAAACAAAACACCACTTTAAGGTATTGTAATTAACTCATTCTTTATTTGTATTGGTTTTAAACCTAATGTATTCCAACTTCTATATGGTTCATACCCCCCGATACTAGCCATAGATTCATCAAAATAAGCAAACAACACACGAAAAACAGAATCTGTCAAAAACAAAATAGTCTGTAGTAATCTGTATCAAACATATACTTCTGTAACTCCAAAAATTCTGAAATAAATTGTTGGACGTGAGAAATTTGTCTATTAATCATCTTCAAAAATAATCAACCTAAAATCACTGTCCAGTAAAAAAATGGCAACAAATCTCGTGAGTGCTAAAGTTTCTGCTTTTTAATGCGAGATAATAAAGACTTCACCCAAGTCTTCCCAAAGGTTCTACTTGGCACAAACACTAATTAAAACATAAAACCACATCAAACCAGATGGTATATGAATTATTTGTTACTAAACAGAAACAAAAAGCAAGAAACAAAAATAAAATTGGGTTGCCTCCCAACAAGCGCTATCGTTTAACGCCCCTAGCTAGGCATAAAAGCGAGAATAGATCTAGGTATTGCCATCTTTGGTAGGCAATCCATAAGTGGCTCTCATAATAGATTCATAAGGTAAGTTAATTTTCTTTCTAGGAAAGTGTTCCATGTCTTTCCTTAACGGAAATTGGAATCTAATATTTCCTTCTTTCATATCAATAATTGCACCAATCGTTCTAAGGAAAGGTCTACCAAGAATAATAAGACATGTAGGATTGCAATATATATCAAGAACAATAAAATCTACGGGCACATATTTCTTATTTACAACAATAAGAACATCATTAATCCTTCCCATAGGTTTCTTAATGGTGGAATCCGCAAGATGCAAGTTTAAAGAACAATCATCAAATTCGCGGAAACCTAACACATCACACAAAGTCTTTGGAATCGTGGAAACACTAGCATCCAAATCACACAAAGCATAACATTCATGATCTTAAATTTTAATTTTAATAGTAGGTTCCACTCGTCATAAAGTTTTCTAGGGATAGAGACTTCTAATTCAAGCTTTTCTTCATAAGATTGCATTAAAGCATCAATGATGTGTTTGGTAAAAGCTTTATTTTGACTATAAGCATGAGGAGAATTTAACACGGATTGCAACAGGGAAATACAATCTATTAAAGAAAAATTATCATAATTAAATTCCTTGAAATCCAAAATAGTGGGTTCATTATTATGTAAAGTTTTGACCTCTTCAATCCCACTTTTACCAATTTTTGCATCAAGATCTAAAAACTTCAAATCATTGGGACGTCTTTTAACTAAAGTTGACTCATCTCCAGTCCCATCATTATCAAGATTCATATTGCAAAATAAAGATTTAATAGGGGACACATCAATCACTTTTAGATCTTCATCTGAAAACTAGAAGAACATGCTTTCATCAAGCAATCTTTTTAGCACGCATCCTAGCGATTCTTTCTTTGCACTCATCAATGGATATTCTCATAGCTTTGAGAGACTCGTTGATATCATGCTTAGGAGGAATAGATCTAACTTTCAAGGAATCAATAGCAAGAGAAATTCTATCCACGTTCCTAGCCAACTCATCAATCTTACGCAATTTTTCTTCAAGCAAAGCATTGAAATTCTTTTGCAAAATCATAAATTCTTTAACACTAGTCTCAAAATCAGAGGGCATCTTATTAAAATTTCCATAAGAGTTGTTGTAGGAATTACCATAATTATTAGAGGAATTACTAGGAAACAGCCTAGGATTATAGTTTCCTCTATATGCGTTGTTACCAAAATCGCTCCTAACAACAAAATTCACGTCCATAGATTCATTATTATTCTCAATCAAAGTAGATAAAGGCAAAGCATTAAGATTAGAAGAAACACTCTTATTAGCAAACAGCTTCATAGTTCATCCATCTTTCCACTTAAAACATTAATCTCTTCTATTGCATGCATTTTTTTACTAGTGGATCTTTCAGTGTGCCATTGAGAATAATTAACCATAATATTATCTAGGAGTTTAGTAGCTTCTCCTATAAGTGATTTCCATAAAAGTGCCTCTCGCAAACCGAATCTAAAAGATTTCTAGAAGCAAAATTCAATCCAGCATAAAAAAATTGTATGATCATCCATAAATCCAATCCATGAGTAGGGCAATTACGTATCATTAATTTCATCCTCTCTCAAGCTTGCGCAACATGTTCATGATCAAGTTGCTTAAAATGCATAACATTGTTTCTAAGAGAGTTGATCTTAGCAGGAGGAAAATACTTCGAGATAAAAGCATCTTTGTACTTATTCCATGAATCAATACTTGTCGGTGTACTAAAGTAGGGGCACTACTTTGTACCCCTTACTTAGTGCACGGGCAGTCAAAGCCGTGCCCACAACCACACTAGGCAAGGCAGAGGGAGGAGTTAGAACCACAGAACGATCAAAAGCCACGCCAAGACCAGAAGGCCGAGAGGGCAAGGTGGTTCTCCCCGGCAAGGTCCTTGTCGGGGCAGCCTCCACGGCTCCAGCAGGAGCCTTGCCGGAGGCAACTTGCCCAAACTCAAACCAGCAAAGCGCACCTCCCTTGAGCCCCAGTTCCTCCAGCGCCACCAACCATGTTGGGACCAAGGTTCGGGAGGCCCTCGGCAATGGCATGCAAATCTTTGTGAAGACAAGACACGCTCCAAATCATAGGAGGAATAAAGGATGATGAACCTCGGCGATTTTATCGCCGAGGAAAAACACAAGACCCCCGGCAAGATCCTTGTCGGGGGCATCCACGAGGCCGCAACCAGACCTGCGCCCGCCAAGCTTCTGCCACCGCTTCCATGAACTTCTAGCCTGCCAGTTGGGCAAGTGCTTGCGTGTTGACGTAAGGCTCCTCGACCAACTCAGCGCATGCCTACGTGGTGGCATGCAAACCTTCATGAAGGCCCTACCACCGCGCCACCTCAGTTGCCTGCCAGCTTACATGGCGTTGACCGCCTCGCTGGCCCAGGCGCGTGTCAAGGCAGGGCGAGGCGGTGATAAAGTGGAGGGGACATGTCAGGGGGCGCATTAAATGCGTCTTGTCCCGTAATAGCTAGTGATAGGCTTAGCTAAAGGAGGCCTGAGGCACCCAGGAGAAGGATTCGGACTTTTGAACAAGTTACGCTCCCTATAGCTAGTTCAAGAACCTCAAGAACACAAATACACACATCAAAGCAGGACTAGGGTATTACGCATCTCTGCAGCCCGAACCTGGGTAAACGACCCATGTGCTTGTACTGAACGCTGATCTCGCTCTTCTCACCATCTCGCGCCCCACAACCATAGTAGGGATTCCTGTGATCCCATAGGTGTCGTCTCTTTACTAACATCCTTGGTGCGCCAGGTAGGGGGTGCAGTAGTGAGCATCTGGTTCAGCAGCTGGTCGAGCAGTTCCTCGTCGCCATGGCTTCCGAGGAAGAAAGCGGCCAAGCGGGCAGCTCCGTAATCAGGAGCAGAAGGTGTCCGTGCGACGACGAAGAAGCTAAGTCATGCAAAAACTTCGAGTAATTCCTTTTTATATAAGGTTATCTTCCTCGGAGATCTTTCCTCTGTATGGGAAACCTGCACGCAATGGGGCCCTTCCATTATCGGCAATGCTCTTGGTCTGTTTCGAGTCCGCTCAACAGACCGAGCGGCTGCGTCGAGAGCGGCAGGGTGGCCTTCCGCTATTGGCAACGCTCTCGCTCTGCCTCGAGTCTGCTCGACAGTTCGAGCGGCTGCGCTGAGAACAGCAAGGTGGTTCGCGCAGCAGCAAGCACACCCTGCCGGCCACTAAAGGATCCGTCCTTCGAAGCGCAACGGTTTGGGTTTACGCGCCGGCAAGCCCACCCACTAAGCGTAGGGTGGACGAACAGAGAAAGGTTGAAGAGGGAAATAACATGGATCATATTAAAAGTACTGTAGAGTTATATTACACCAATTGTTGCTGCGGTTCTAACTAAAGATATGAATTGTCTTGGTCATGAACCTGCAGCGGCAACAAGAAACGGGGTGCCTAATCCCGGCGTTGGCCCTCTATCCTCTGTATTACGCCGACGCGGCTGATGATGGGCTCGATGCGCTCCTCGATCCCCGAGAGGTCGTCATCGCCCGACAAGCTGTCCAACACGGCGTCAAAGTCGAGGTCGGGGTTCCAGTATGCCAGCTTGGTGAGAATGTTGGTCATGGCGCCCTAGCAAATTATCTGGGACTCGTTGGCCAAGGAGTTCACCCGGTTGGAATCAAGTTGTTCCATGGCACCAAGAACGCCTTCAAAGAACAAGGTCAGCTTGGCGTGGGGGCTCGCGCCTGGTTCCGGGGAGTACCTCACTTCCGGCATCTTCTATGACGGCCAACTGCATGGTGATCCTATTGGCGACGTCGGCGAGGCGATCGGTCCAGATTTTGTCATCCTTCACGAAATATGTGTGGTTGGCAGCGTCGTTCTTCCGCAGCTGCTTCTCCTCTGCCAGGCTCTTGGTCAGGACTCCTTCCCGGGTCTGGGCCTTCGAAAGCGCCCCCTCAAGGCTCTCCAGCTTGAGCTTCAAGTCCTTGATGGTGTCGTTGGCTGTGGAGAGCTGCCCAGCCTTGCTGAGGACCGTGGAATGCGCCTCGACCGGAGCCTCGTTGAGCGTGTTCTTCTCCGAGGACAGCTCCAAGATTTGCTTCGCCAGGCCGTCCCGCTCCGCCTCCAGCTCCTTCATCCTGTTGACATGGGCTAGGGCCTGGGCATTGAGCGCTTCCTTGTGCTTATGCTCCTGCTCTTGGGTCCGCGCCGCGGCAAGCTTCTCGACCTCCTCGTCCTTGCCGCGGAGCGTAGCCGCAAGCGTCATCTCATGCGCGGCAAGATCCTCCTCCTGGGAGTTTAGCTCGGCCTCGCGCTGAGACCGGATGGCCTCAGCCTTGGAGGCCTCCTCCCTCGCCTACTCCCGGGCCTTCTCAATGTCGGCCTACTTCAGGAGGAGCTCCACATTGCGTTGTGCCAGCTGGTCTTGGGGCAGCCTTTAGCTCCTCGTGAGCCTGGCGGAACCAAGCCTGTGCCTCGGAGATGCGCTCCGTGAGGTCTGCCTCCACCTTGTGCGCCACCGCCTCCTTGGACTTCGCCTTGTCCAGACGGGCGCGGTGGAGCGGCTGAAGCTTGTTGTGTTGGGGAACGTAGTAATTTCAAAAAAATTCCTACACACACGCAAGATCATGGTGATGCATAGCAACGAGAGGGAAGAGTGTTGTCTACATACCCTTGTAGACTGTAAGCGGAAGCGTTAGCACAACGCAATTGATGTAGTCGTACGTCTTCACGGCCCGACCGATCAAGCACCGAAACTACGGCACCTCCAAGTTTTAGCACACGTTCAGCTCGATGACGTCCCTCGAACTCCGCTCTAGCCGAGTGTCGAGGGAGAGTTCCGTCAGCACGACGGCATGGTGACGATCTTGATATTCTACCGTCGCAGGGCTTCGCCTAAGCACCGCTACGATATTATCGAGGTGGACTATGGTGGAGGGGGGCACCGCACACGGCTAAGAGATCCAAGGGATCAATAGTTGTCCTAGAGGTGCCCCCTGCCCCCGTATATAAAGGATCAAAGGGGAGGGGGCGGCCGGCCAGGAGGAGGCGCGCCAAGGGGGGAGTCCTACTCCCACCGGGAGTAGGACTCCTCCTTCCCTTGTTGGAGTAGGAGAGAAGGCAAGAGGGGGAGAGGAGGAAGGAAAAGGGGGCTGCACCCCTTGTCCAATTCGGACCAGAGGGGGGCTGCGCACCACCTTCCTTTCGGCCTCTCTTCTTTATTCCCGTATGGCCCAATAAGGCCCATATACTCCCCGGCGAATTCCCGTAACTCTCCGGTACTCCGAAAAATACTCGAATCACTCGGAACCTTTCCGAAGCCCGAATATAGTCGTCCAATATATCGATCTTTATGTCTCAACCATTTCGAGACTCCTCGTCATGTCCCTGATCTCATCCGTGACTCCGAACTCCTTCGGTACATCAAAACACATAAACTCATAATATAACTATCATCGAAACCTTAAGCATGCGGACCCTACGGGTTCGAGAACTATGTAGACATGACCGAGACACGTCTCCGGTCAATAACCAATAGCGGAACCTGGATGCTCATATTGGCTCCCACATATTCTACGAAGATCTTTATCGGTCAGACCGCATAACAACATACATTGTTCCCTTTGTCATCGGTATGTTACTTGCCCGAGATTCGATCGTCGGTATCTCAATACCTAGTTCAATCTCGTTACCGGCAAGTCTCTTTACTCATTCCGTAATACATCATCCCGCAACTAACTCATTAGTTGCAATGCTTGCAAGGCTTAAGTGATGTGTATTACCGAGAGGGACCAGAGATACCTCTCCGACAATCAGAGTGACAAATCCTAATCTCGAAATACGCCAACCCAACATGTACCTTCGGAGACACCTGTAGAGCACCTTTATAATCACCCAGTTGCGTTGTGACGTTTGGTAGCACACAAAGTGTTCCTCCGGTAAACGGGAGTTGCATAATCTCATAGTCATAGGAACATGTATAAGTCATGAAGAAAGCAACAACAACATACTAAACGATCAAGTGCTAAGCTAACGGAATGGGTCAAGTCAATCACATCATTCTCCTAATGATGTGATCCCGTTAATCAAATGACAACTCATTTCTATGGTTAGGAAACTTAACCATCTTTGGTTCACGAGCTAGTCAAGTAGAGGCATACTAGTGACACTCTGTTTGTCTATGTATTCACACATGTATTATGTTTCCGGTCAATACAATTCTAGCATGAATAATAAACATTTATCATGATATAAGGAAATAAATAATAACTTTATTATTGCCTCTAGGGCATATTTCTTTCATGTTGAAGCTAGCACTCATGGCCTGGAGGAGCTGCTCCTCTTGAGTGCCGCCCCCAGCGCTCGGCTCGGCGACGACTTCGAGCCCGGCGGCGTCGAGCACTTCGTCGTCAAACACCTCCCCCTCGGCCGGCACCCTAGTGCTTGCCGTCCCGGGGAGGTGAACGAACACGTCGTCGCTCACCTTCAGGTACTTGCTCGAGCCGGAGGCAGCAGACGAGGAGGGTTGGTCGTTGACCACCTCATCCTCGGCAAAGGCCTTGCCGGCCTCCTCCTCATCGACGCCCTTGCCGGCCTCCTCGTCGGCACCCTCGCCGGTCTCTCCAGCAAGCCCGTTGGCGGCCTCCTCGGCCGCAGTCTCGGCGGCCTCCTTGGCGGCGACCTTCAGCCTCGGCCACGGCGTCCGCGGCAACCTCCTTGATGATGGTGTCGGTGTCCCCTTGGTCCTCCGGGGGATGGGACCTGGACGCCGAAGGAGGAAATGAGGAAGGGCCTAAGCCAAGGTTCAGGGGGAAAGAAAGAAGAGCAAGGGAGAACAAATGACTCACTCGTGCCGGGCCGGGAAGAAGAGGCCCCCTCCCCACCAACATCTCTTGCCGGGACGGAGCCGCCAGTGCCCAAGTCTACCTCCTCCTCCGTGCGCATGGGCTCGGTGTCTGGCGCCCTTGCCGAG
This sequence comes from Triticum dicoccoides, assembly GCF_002162155.2. NCBI lineage: Eukaryota > Viridiplantae > Streptophyta > Magnoliopsida > Poales > Poaceae > Triticum > Triticum dicoccoides. The sequence goes on from NC_041393.1 coordinate 490,377,057, forward strand.
GATGCCCCACGGGGTGGTGTGGTCGATGGGGGCGGTGTGGTGAAGGAGGCCCTCGGTAGCTCCTCCTACTGTCGCTCTTCTCCTGCAAACCGCGGCAAGGTTAACGACAAGAGAATCGGGCCCCGGCAAGCGTGGGAAAAGGGTGGATGGTGGACTTACGCTGGGGGCTGTGTCGCGGGCTGTTGTCCGGGATGCTCAGCACCACCAGCGGCGTGCTTGAGGTGCCCGACGGGGGCTGGCTGCCCCCCGAAGCCTTGGCCCTCTTCCTTACCCGTTGGGCCAATGTCTCCACGTCCCTGCCAAAATAAAGACAAGTCAGATCAAGAAGGGCGGCATGATTCGTGAGGATGGAAACAGCGAGGGGCAGAGCGCTTACTCGTCCTCCTCCTCCTCTGCTGCCTTCCTCTTCCCCCTCGGGCTGAGGAACGAAAATTCGAAGTCGATGTCCATGCCAGCACCTACAGAGGGAGGGGTGGAAAAGGGGTTCGGTAGCGTTTGGATGAAGAAGAGGCGAGCGTCTTATTCTTCGTCACTGCGGTCTTCTTCTTCGCTGCCGCAGCCCTTGTCACACGCGCGGTCTCCCCCGGAACCCCTTGCGGCGCCACGGCCTTTCTAGGCTAGACCGGCTCGCCGGAGCTGGCCCGATGCAAGATGCGTCTCTTCTTCGGGATCGGGGGGGGGGGGGGTCACCGGCCTCGGCCTCCTCCTCGGATGACCCCTCGCACATGCCCCCGGCAGGGGGGGCCTCGGTGCTAGCATCGCCCGCCTCCTTGGCAGACCTCACCCACTCAGCGAGCTCCTCCTCTTCTACGACCACGGCGGCCTCGTTCTCCACACCACCGGTGTCGCTAGCCAGCCTAGTGAGCTCCGCCTCCATCGCCCTGGTGGCAATGTAGTTCAGCTCCTCCTGGTCGGTCTCCTGGATGAGCTGCGGCTCATCATGGTCAAGTTCTTCAACAAGGTTGGCGAAGAAATTTTCCACCTCGCGTGTCGGGGGCTCGACCCAAGCTGGGCCAAGACCGTGCACGGTGAAGACCGGCATCATGGCGAGGATTTCCGCCCGCCGGGAGTTGTTTCTCAGCAGGACCACTCCCGGCGACGGCCCAAACAAGGGCCCCTTGATGACCTTGCCAGACTTTTCGGCCTTGCATGCCCTCCTCACCTTGCCGTCGGCGGACTCGTCAAGCTGGAAGAGCCTTCGGCAGTACCAGGAATGCCCCAGCACCGTGAAGTTGTTCTGCAGGCCGGTACGGAGCCTCATAATGTCGGCCGCGTTCTTGAAGTCCCAGGCCGGCCTCCCTTTGTTGTGCAGCAGAGCAATCCGGCGGCGGATGAATTCCACTGCAATCATATCGAGGGTGAGCCCGGCCTCGATGAGGCGACGGATCCTGGTGGTGGCAATCAAGAACTTCTTGTCGTTGGGGTCGAGGTCGCTCCAGTCCGCTCCACGGAGCAGCGGCTCCCGACGAACGCCTCGGCAGAACATCGGTGGGTTCTCCTCCACGATCCAGCACCACCGTCCCTGCCACTCTTCCCACCTCTCCATCATGGCACCATCTGGGTATGCGCCCCTCTCCTGGATTCTCGGAATCCAGGCGACGGTCCCAGAAAGAGCACCCCCAGGTTGGACACGAGGGGAGAAGTAGTGGCGGAAAAGCGCCGTCCTGGGCACCACCCTGGCGAAGCCCTCACAGAGGTGGGCGAAGCATGCCAGGCATGCCACAGCATTTGGCGTGAGGTCCAACAAATGGAAGTCGAAAGTGTGCATGATATCGTTGAAAAAGTCAGAAAAGGGGGGGCTGATCCCGTAGTAGAGGAAATCAACAAAGAATGGGTACCAGTTTTGGCCGCCCCTCTCGCAATCCGCGGGGAGGACGCGCGTGGCGGGGTGCGCTGATGTCACCGCCCCCCACAAAGGCTTGTAGAAGTCCCTGAGCTCGAGGGCGTCAATGGACAACGGGACGAAGTAGGCGACTTGCGCCTGTCGTGCCGCCGCCTCGCTCTCCGTTGTCTCCTTCTCCCTCACGTCCTTGGCCACGCCCTTACCCTTGCTAGATTTGGGTGCCATGGCGGCTGGAAGGAGGGCGAAAAGCTGGAGGCGATGGGAAGCACAGCAGCGGCAAGCAAGAGATTGGAGAGGAGGAAGATGGGGACAGCGATGGCAAGATTGGGTATAGCACAGGGGGGTAAATGAGCCATGCACCCGCGGTTATTCCTTTTTATGGGGAAGGCGTGGGCCGCCTCTTTTCCCATTTATTGTGACATGACGCATGCCCGCTGCAATCGCCCCACGCATGCCCCCCATGTCACACGTTCAACGGTCGTCATGGGGAAGTGCAAACTGAGAAGTTACTACGATATAAACCACCCCACCTTCCCGCGCACCATTTTTGGGCCTAGCCCAACAAACGTGTCGTGCTCATGTGTGGCCCAGGCCTGGGGGCTCCTGTCGGTGTACTAAAGTAGGGGCACTACTTTTTACCCCTTACCAAGTGCACAGTCAGTCAGAGCCGTGCCCACAACCACACTGGGCAAGGCAGAGGGAGGAGTTAGAACCACGGAACTATCAGAAGCCACGCCAAGACCAGAAGGACGAGAGGGCAAGGTGGTTCTACCTGGAAAGGTCCTTGCCGGGGCAACCTCCACGGCTCCAGCAGGAGCCTTGCCGGAGGCAACTTGCCGAAACTCACACCAGCAAAGTGCACCTCCCTTGAGCCCCAGTTCCTCCAGCGCCACCAACCGCGTTCGAACCAAGGTTCGGGAGGCCCTCCGCAATGGCATGCAGATCTTTGTGAAGACAAGACACTCTCCAAATCAGAGGAGGAATAAAGGATGATGAACCTCAGCGAGTTTCTCACCGAGGAAAAACACAAGACCCCCGGCAAGATCCTTGCCGGGGGCGACCGCAACGCCACGGCAAGACCCTTGCCGGGGCCTCGGCAAGGCCCTTGCTGAGGGCGACCACGAGGCCGCAACCAGGCCCGCGCCCGCCAACCTTCTGCCACCGCTTACATGCAACTACCAGCCCACCAGCTGGGTGGCCGCTTGCGTGTTGATGCAAGGCTCCTTGACCAACTCAGCGCATGCCTATGTGGTGGCATGCAAACCTTCATGAAGGCCCTGGCACCGCGCCACCTCAGCTGCCTGCCAGCTTATATGGCGCTGACCGCCTCGCTGGCCCAGGCGCATGTCAAGGCAGGGCGAGGTGGTGATAAAGTGGAGGGGACACGTCAGGGGGCGCATTAAATGTGTCTTGTCCCGTAATAGCTAGCGATAGGCTTAGCTATAGTGCCCCGATGCCACCTCCTGTGTGCCACTGTGGTGATCCCCTTGCCTATAAAAGGAGGCCCGAGGCACCCTAGAGAAGGATTTGGACTTTTGAACAAGTTACGCTCCTTGTAGCTAGTTCAAGAACCTCAAGGACACAAATACACACATCAAAGCAGGACTAGGGTATTATGCCTCTCTGTAGCCCGAACCTGGGTAAACGATACATGTGCTTGTACTGACTGCTGATCCCGCTCTTCTCACCATCTCGCGCCCCACAACGGTAGTAGGGATTCCCGTGATCCCATAGGTGTCATCTCTGTACCGACAATACTATTTTTAGGCAAAGACGAAAGCCAAGTTTTAGCACAATCTCTAAGAGAAAACGGAAATAGCTTCAATTTGACAATATCATTATCCACGTCTTTCTTCTTTTGCATATCACACAAATCAACAAAGTTGTTTAGATGTGTAGCGGCATCTTCACTAGGAACGCCAGAGAGTTGACCTTTCATGACAAGATTCAGCAAAGCAGCATTAATTTCACATGATTCAGCATCGATAATAGGAGAAATCGGAGTGCTAAGAAAATCAATGTTGTTGTTATTGGAAAAATCACACACTTTAGTATTATCTTGAGCCATCGTGACAAAAAATCCAATACACAAGCACATAAGAGGCAAGCGAGAAGAGCAAACGGAAAAAGAGCGCGAATAAAACGGCAAGGGTGAAGTGGGGGAGAAGAAAACGAGAGGCAAATGGCAAATAATGTAATGCGAGGGATAAGAGTTTGTGATGGGTACTCGGTATGTCTTGACTTGTGCATAAGCCTCCCCGGCAACGGCGCCAGAAATCCTTCTTGCTACCTCTTGAGCATGCGTTGGTTTTCCCTTGAATAGGAAAGGGTGATGCAGCAAAGTAGTGTAAGTATTTCCCTCAATTGAGAACCAAGGTATCAATCCAGTAGGAGGTCACACGCAAATCGCCTCGTACCTACACAAACAAATAAGAACCTTGCAACCAACGCGATAAAGGGGTTGTGAATCCCTTCATGGCCTCTTGCAAAAGTGATATCTGATAGAGATAATAAGATAAATATTCTTTGTATTTTTATGATATAGATTGGAAAGTAAAGATTGCAAAATAAACAGAAGCAAATATAGTAAATTGATAGGAAAGCAATATGATGGAAGATAGACCCGGGGGCCATAGGTTTCACTAGTGGCTTTTCTCAAGATAGCATAATTTACGGTGGGTGCACAAATTTTTGTCGAGCAATTGATAGAAAAGCGAATAATTATGAGAATATCTAGGCATGATCATGTATATAGGCATCACGTCCGTGACAAGTAGATCGAAACGATTCTGCATCTACTACTATTACTCCACACATCGACCACTATCCAGCATGCATCTAGAGTATTAAGTTCGTAAGAACATAGTAACGCATTAGGCAAGATGACATGATGTAGAGGGATAAACTCAAGCAATATGATATAAACCCATCTTTTTATCCTCGATGGCAACAATACAATACGTGCCTTGCTGCCCCTGCTGTCACTGGTAAAGGACACCGCAAGATTGAACCCAAAGCTAAGCACTTCTCCCATTGCAAGAAAGATCAATCTAGTAGGCCAAACTAAACCAATAATTCAGAGAGACATGCAAAGATAACAAATCATACATATAAGAATTCAGATAAGAACCAAATATTGTTCATAGATAATCTTAATCATAAACCCACAATTCATCGGATCTCAACAAACACACTGCAAAAAGAATTACATCGAATAGATCTCCAAGAGAATCAAGGAGAACTTTGTATTGAGATCCAAAGAGAGATAAGAAGCCATCTAGAAAATAACTATGGACCCGAAGGTCTATGGTAAACTACTCACACATCATCGGAGAGGCTATGGTGTTGATGTAGAAGCCCTCTGTGATCGATTCCCCCTCCGGCGGACCGCCAGAAAAGGCCCCCAGATGGGATCTCATGGGTACAGAAGGTTGTGGCGGTGGAAATAGGGTTTCGTGGTTCTCTCAAATGTTTTCGGGGTATATGAGAAATATAGGTGAAAGAGGTAGGTCGGTGGAGCCACGAGGGGCCCACGAGGGTGGGGCGCGCACTCCTGCCTTGTGGCCTCCTTGTTACTTCCTTGATGTCTACTCCAAGTCTCCTGGATTGCGTTTGTTCCAAAAATAACTCTTCCGGAGGTTTCATTCCGTTTGGACTCCATTTGATATTCCTTTTCTGTGAAACACTGAAATAGGCAAAAAAACAGCAATTTGTACTCGGCCTTGGGTTAATAGGATAGTCCCAAAAATAATATAAAAGTGTATAATAAAGCCCATTAAAAATCCAAAACAGATAATATAATAGCATGGAACAATCAAAAATTATAGATATGTTGGAGACGTATCACTCGCAAGGTGCCTAATTACACCGCCGACTTACCCCCTGAGGCGTGGCTTGAAAGTTATGAGATGGCCATGGAACTGTTGGAGGTCAGTGATGCTGCGTGTGCTAAGTACTTCACCATGATGCTGGATGGAATGGATCATACTTGGTTAAAGGGGCTGCCGGCTAATTCCATCGGGTGATGGGCTGAGTTAAAAACCCGGTTTATCCAGAACTTTAAGGACACGTGCAAACAACCCATGTCGATTGTGGACTTGGCTACTTGTGCTCGGGAGGAGGGTGAGTCAACTACCCATTGGGTGCGCTGGGTCAAGGCTATCATACACTCATCCGATAACATGAATGTCGGTTCTGCAGTCTTAATGTTGGAGAAAAATTGTCGTTTTTTGCCTCTTAAGCAGAAGCCGGGGCGGCTCAAGCGTGATTGTAATGATATGGGGCAGCTGATGGCGGCTTTAATCAAATATGCTGATTCTGATAGTACCAAGGACTCCGAGTCTGATGATAAAAGTATAGGGAAGGGAAAGAAGAATGGCAACGCCAAGGGTCAACAGCATTACCCGGCGAATCAGGGGCGCAACAGTAAACGCAAGGCTGATGGTAACTCGGAGTTTGTGGCTAACACCAATGCATTGGGCAATAATCAGTGTCGTAAGGGGAGGTCGCCTCCTCGGGATGGTGGATCAAATCCCATATTTGAACAATTGTTGAATGAGCCCTATCCAAATCATGGCACGAATGAGAAACCAGCTACTCACCTTTGGAAAGATTGTTCCATTATGAGGGCTTTCAAAAATTCTGACTTGTTTCACAGTAATCATGGGCCAGGTAGCGGGTCAGGTGGCGGCTGTGCTCATGGCCCGGGTTATGGAGGTGGCGGTTCTAATTCCCGCTTCTAGGGCCACCAAAGTAATCAGGGTGGTTATAATCAAGGTAATCAGGGTGGTTATAATCGGCAATCCGGCCAGGCGTATCAGCAGCAGTAGCAATCTGGATATGAGAGTAATCCGAAGCAGCTGAATAGTGGGCAGTATCATGTTTTCACTATAAGTTTATGCAAGCGGGACCAGAAGCTCCACAAGCGGGTCGTGAACGCTGTTGAGCCGGCAGTTCCTTGTTACTTGTGATGGTCTGAGCAGCCCATTATGTGGATTAAAGCGGATCATCCTCCTCGGGTTGACAATACGAGTCACTTAGCCTTGGTGGTAGCGCCTCAAGTTGGTGGATACAAATTCACTAAGGTACTCATGGATGGAGGTAGTAGCATCAACATCCTTTATTATGAGACTTTCCGTCGCATGGGGTTAACTGATAAAAATCTTAAGACATCCAACACTATTTTCCATGGAGTGGTGCCTGGTAAGTCGGCATACCCGATGGGCAAGATTGAGCTGGAGGTGTCCTTTGGAGATGATCATGATTTCAGGGCCGAGAAGTTGACCTTTGAAGTGGTCAAAATCAAGAGCCTGTACCACGCTCTGTTTGGATGGCCGGCTTATGCCAAGTTCATGGCACGGCCGTGTTATGTTTATTTACAGCTCAATATGTCGGGTCATAAAGGGACCATCATAGTGCATGGGAGTCGGAAGATAGCCTTGGAATGTGAAGAAGGTGATGGTGCTTATGCTGAGTCCGTCTGTGCAGCAGAGGAATTGAAATTTTACAAGGACAATGTTGACCCGGCGGATATGACATCTTTTAAAAAGCCAACTATAGAGCATGATCCGGTGCTGAAGTTTAAGTCGGCCGATGACAACAGGATGGTTGATTTTGTTCCTGGCGACTCATCCAAGAAGTTCAGTATCAGTGCTAACTTGGATCCAAAATAGGAAACCGCGCTCATCGAGTTCATTTGTGAGAACTGGGACATCTTTGCATGGAAACCTTCTGACATGTCGGGTGTATCGAGGGAACTCGTTGAGCACACTCTCAATATTGATCCGAAATTTAAGCAGGTCAAGAAATTCCTTCGTTGTTTCAATGAGGAGAGGCGTAAGGCCATTGGTGAAGAAGTGGCCCGGCTCTTGGCGGCTGGGTTCATTGTTGAAGTGTTTCATCCTAAGTGGTTGGCTAACCCAGTGCTGGTGCTTCAGAAGAATGGCTCTTGGCGTATGTGTGTAGCCTACACGGATTTAAACAAGGCTTGTCCGGCTGATCCTTTTGCTCTCCCTCGTATTGATCAAATCATTGATGCTATGGCGGGTTGTGACATTTGAGTTTTTTGGATGCTTATTCTGGTTATCATCAGATCAAGATGGCAGTTAAGGACCAGGAGAAGACGGCTTTCATCACTCCCTTTGGAGCCTTCTGCTATGTGTCTATGCCTTTCGGACTCAAGAGTGCCCAGGAGACTTATCAGCGATGTGTGCAGAATTGTCTTCACAGTCAGATTGGGCGCAATGTTCATGCTTTTGTAGACGACATTGTGGTGAAATCCAGAGAGAAGGAAACTTTGATAGATGATTTTAAAGAAACCTTTGATAATCTCCGGATCTACAAGATGATGCTTAACCCGGCCAAGTGCGTTTTTGGTGTGCCAGCAGGCAAGCTTTTGAGTTTTCTGGTTTCTAACAGAGGCATTGAGGCTAACCCGGAGAAGATCAAGGCCATCACCTCCCTGGCAAAACCGGCGTGTATCAATGATGTTCAGCGTCTGGTGGGTCATATTGCTGCCTTAAGCCGCTTCATAAGCCGGTTGGGTGAGAAGGCTATACCACTGTATCAGATGATGAAGAAAATAGATAACTTCGTCTGGAGTGATGTTGCTAATGACGCGTTTGAAGACTTGAAGAGGCAACTGGCTGAGCCGCCAGTCCTGGCTGCTCCCATTGATAAGGAGCCATTAATGTTATATGTGGCCGCTAACACCCGTGCCGTCAGTGCAGCTATTGTGGTGGAGCGGAAGGAGGCTGGCAAGGAATATCCGGTTCAACGTCCGGTTTACTACATTAGTGAGGTGCTTATTGAGTCCAAGCAGAGGTACCCACATTGGCAGAAGCTCGTCTATGGCGTGTTCATGGCCAGCCGAAAACTTAAGCAATAATTTCTGGGTCATCCCATCAATGTGGTCAGTTCTGCTCCTTTAGGGGATATCATTCAAAACAGAGAAGCCATAGGGCGGGTAGCCAAGTGGGCCATTGAGCTTGGGCCTCATGGTTTAAAGTACATGCCTCGCACTGCCATCAAGTCTCAAGCACTGGTGGATTTCATCAACAACTAGACAGAGCTGCAGATGCCCGAAGAGAAGATAGATAACACATATTGGACTATTCACTTTGATGGGTCCAGGCAATTGGAGGGCTCGGGGGCTGGAGTTGTTTTAGCTTCCCCTCGAGGTGACAAGTTTTTTTATGTTCTAAGGTTGATGTTTCCCTGTACTAACAATGCAGCTGAGTACGAAGCCTTTCTCCATGGTCTTCAGATGGCTAAGGAGATGAACTTAAGCCAGGTGAGATGTTTCGGTGACTCAGACTTGGTGGCTCAACAAGTCTCGGGCACATGGGATTCTAAGGATCCACTCATGGTGGCTTATCGCCGTGAAGTTGATGCTATTGCCGGTCACTTCAAGGGTTATCAAGTGGAACACATCGATCGCATGATGCCTTAAGCCGGTTGGGGTCACAACGTAAGCCGGTGCCACCTAACACTTTCTTGGATATTCTGGATAACCCTTCTGTCAAATTGCCTAAAGAGGAAGATTTGGCCGTTCCTGATCCAGAGGCACAATTGGTGGCGCCTCTTCACGCTATCCCAGATTGGACAATACCATATTTGGCTTATATGACCCGGGGCGAGTTACCTGAGGATGAAACTTTGGCCAGGCAAATAACCCGATGGTCTAAGTCAATGACAATTGCCAATGGTGAGTTACACCATCGAAGTGTCACTGGGGTGTTTCAACGTTGCGTCTCTCCTGAGGAGGGATGTGAGATTCTTCATGAGATTCATGAAGGAGATTGTGGTCATCATGCCGGTTCAAAGCCCTTGTGGCCAAAGCTTTTTGTCATGGATTTTATTGGCTGACGGGTCATGCTGATGCAGAGGATTTGGTCAGTAAATGTGAGGGTTGTCAGAAGTTTTCACGCCAAGCTCATGTGCCGGCTCAAGAATTGATGATGATTCCAATTACTTGGCCATTTGCAGTCTAGGGGCTTGATATGGTGGGGCCTTTTAAAAGATCCAAGGATAAAAAGACCCACCTCTTGGTGGCGGTTGACAAATTTACAAAGTGGGTTGAAGCAGAGCCGGTCAGTAAGTGTGATACGGTAACGGCGGTTCAATTCATTAAAAAGGTGATTTTTCGCTTTGGCTTTCAACATAGTATCATAATTGATAATGGAACTAACTTGTCCAAGGGTGCTATGAAAGAGTTTTGTCAACGTGAGCATATTCGACTTGATGTGGCGTCAGTACCTCACCCACAATCCAATGGTCAAGCTGAAAGGGCCAATCAAGAAATTTTGAGAGGCATCAAGCCCCGGCTTATGGTTCCTTTGCAACAGACGCCGGGTTGTTGGGTGGAGGAGTTACCTTCTGTGATATGGAGCATCAATACTACCCCCAACAGATCTATGGGTTACACGACTTTCTTTATGGTTTACAAAGCAGAGGCGGTTCTCCCTAGTGACATCCGTCATGACTCTCCCCGCGTGGTGGCTTACGTTGAAGCTAATAATAAACAAGCACGTCAGGATGCGCTTGACCTGTTAGATGAGAAGCGCGATCTTGCGGCAGCCCATTTGGCGATTTATCAACAAGATCTGCGACGTTACCATAGCCGTCGGGTTAAGTCCAGAACCTTTCAGGAAGGTGATTTGGTGCTTCGGCTCATCCAAGATCAGACTGATATGCACAAGTTATCCCCGCCTTGGGAAGGGCCCTTTATGGTCAGCAAGAATTTTGAACAATGGGTCGTACTACCTTAGCGATGTTTGAGAGTGCAAAGACTCATGTAAGTCGAAGGAGGAGACTCGCCGGCCATAGAATATCGCTCATCTTCGGCCTTACTACACTTGAGCCACCGGCTCATATGATGTACATATGTTTTGACAAAGTATATATTATGATGATTACAATAAAGCAGGGTCTCTGTTGTTTCATCTTCAACAATCATGTGTCTTCGTCATCATAAGTTCAAAAGACCAAATGGGGGCCGGATCATATACGAATCGTGGTTGTTAACCCCTTTTGGTCGGCTTCCTAGTCGTATTCGAACCATAGCCGTAAACATTTTGATCATCTGGGGGCTTGGTCGTATTTGAATCACAGCTATTAACCCCTTTTGGTCCGGCTCATTGATCATATTCGAATCATAGCCGTTAAACAATTTGGTCATTGGGGGCTTGATCGTATTCGAATCATAGCCATTAACCCCTTTGGTCTAGTTTCCTGGTCGTATTCGGACCATAGCTGTAAACACTTAGATCACTTGGGGGCTTGATCGTATTCGAATCACAGCTATTAACCCCTCTTGGTCCGGCTCATGATCGTATTCAAATCATAGACGTTAAATACTTTGGTCACTACGGGGCTTCCTGATCGTATTTGAATCATAGCTGTCGGTACCCCTTTGATCGGGACAATGCCAAAAACCATTTGGGGGCTTCCTAATCATATTTGAATAATAGCTATTAACCCTTTTAGTCCGGCTTCCTGGTCGTATTCGAACCATAGCCTTGTTTTTGTCATTTGGCTTGATCTTTTGAAAACTTTTTCGGTTCTTCTTGATACTATCTTGCCTTTTGGTTTAAAGTAATTCCGGCCATGCAGCCTTTACTTTCACAGCTCATATTTGAAGCTTACCCGTGGTTTCTATTACCCGGTTTAATGAGAAGCGATAACTCGCCCTTACATAATGATATCCAACACTTGGAAGTATTGGCTTCTGAACTTTTGGGTCTTCACCTTACTGCACATGTCTCGTAAACCAGCAGTACAATTCAATATCGCAAGATAATGCAAAATTTTCATCTGCACCAGTTAAAGGATAAGTCTCAAAAGATAATTACCAAGTGGCGATTTAACAGCGTTGAGCACAATATAAACATGCACGATGGCACGACAGAGAAAAGTCATTGCTACTCTATTACATGACTCCAAATAGTCAAAATGGTTAAACTATTTTCTCAGAAGATCACAAGTATGAGTTGCCCAGCGGATAATCTTCTTGATGGCCTGACGCTTCCGGGTCATCCTTCTCCACTTCTCTATCCTGCTCTATTTACTGGAAGGTTGGTGATGACCAGTCAATGCCATTCAAAGCTTGGAACTCAGCTTCATCATCAATTAGCTTGGACGAGTCAACTTCAGGAGAAAAAGTGTGCTTACGGATTGGGGGGGATCAGGTTTTTCACTTTGTAAGAAGGCGTTGGCATCCTCTGATTTCCCACGTCATAAGCCGGTTGATACTTGGTGAGGTCTGTCTCATTGGCAATCAGACTGGCCAGAGGACGTATATCCTTCACGCAAGCAGCAAAGTCCTTCTGGTGAAACGGAGTGTCGTCTTCCTTGAAGCTTGGATACCCGATAGAGATATCGGCCAAGTCTAACTTCGGTAGCCATGCTTTGGCCCGGCTTAAGGCAGTCACAGCTCCGGCTCTCACCAATGATCGGTTCATTTCATTAAACCTCTTGGGCAAGACGGAAAGTTTCCTTAACACATCAACCAAGAGTGTGGGGGCTTCATTAGATGCAGAAATTGCGGCCAATGCACGCTGAGCACCAGTATAAAGCTGCTCACCAATGTGTAAACCACCTTCAGCTTCACAAGCATATCTTGGTTGAGATTGGTGCTTCTCGGGCCTGCAAAATAATCATTGGATGTGTTTAAAATGGTTCATATCATGAAGGAAGATATTCAAATTTGATAATCATAAGGCGACTTACCAAAGATAGCAGAAACCATCTGAGACACCTGGCGTTTTAAGACGGTGAATTTAGTGCTCGCTTCTTGGAGAGCCGCCTCTGCCTTCTCAGCCTGTTGTGTCAAGGCTATTTTCTCTTCAGCCCAGGCGTTTTTCTCAACTTCAAAGACAATCTTCATTTTTTCTGCTTCAGCTACACTAAACTCAAACTTTGAATCCGATTTCTGGGTTTCAGCCTCTTGCAGCTCCAGATGAGTCTTCAAGTCAGACAGCTCTGATTGAAGTTGAGCAGTGGTGGTCTGTTCATATACCGGATCAAAATCGTAATTCAACATTAGTTCAAAACATTAAGTCCCAAGCCTTTTGCAAGCAACAACACTTGGCACTTGGGGGCTAATGTCTACAGAAAGCTCTATTTATGTGGAGGCTTATGTGAATAAGTCCCAACCACTTTGCGAGCAAGAGTACTTGGCACTTGGGGGCTAATGTCTACCGAAAGCTCTATTTATGTGGCGGCTTATGTGAATAAGTCCCAAGCACTTTGCGAGCAAGAGTACTTGGCACTTGGGGGCTAATGCATATTGCTTGTCTTGTTGCAATTTTACGATGACCCCTTGGTGCTATAACCGGCCATAGCCGGCTCATGAGAACTACACAACTTTAGGCTGGATTTTGAAAGAATTGTTTCAAAGGTTGTTCATGTTCATGATGATCAAATCTACAGCATATTCAAAAATAAGTAGTAAACTTGGGGACTGGCAGGATATGCATAACTTAAAGAATGGTGGGGCCTATACCTCAAATTTTTGGTGCATCTGCTTCACCATGTCAACTTCAAGCATGCAACTGCTTCAGCATGTCAACTTCAAGCTCACGGCTGTTGTGTACTTGACTGAGAAACCCAGAGTATATTTCATCAATGCTTAGTTGGGAATAATTGGCGACGTCAAATCGCACCTTGCGCTGCTCAGAATGTTCTTCCTTGGCGGAGTGCTTGGCCAGGATAGTAGGATTTCCCGACTCGTTAAAGCCAGTCTTGGTGATCACTAAATCATCGTCTTGTGCGTTGGCCGTCTTGACAGGGCTTGGTGCTTCAGGGTCCAAAGTGTCATCATAGACTTGATCAATGGGAGGTGCAGGAGTCGTTGATGGAATATCAGAGCCGACTCAGATGATTGAGGGACAGAGATTTCATGCCCTGGGGTCTGCTGCTCCGGCTCATTGACTTTCGAATCTTCAACTGGCTTATTCATCTTTGCCCTTTTGTTGGGCTTGGCTTTTCCACTGCATGAGTCATAAACATCAGTATAAGTATAAAAGGATCATAATGAGTAAATGATAAGTAAGTCACCATTACTCAGGAGAGGTCTTGAAAGCCGGCATATTAAATTGAATTGAGTCGCCGGAAGAAGAATGAGACGTATCCTGATAATTTGGGTTGGAAGAATTAAGTGGTTGACGAGTGAGACCCACCAAAGGATAAGAAGAGTTTAAGTTGGGGTGAACTCATTTCGATGCTTCCTCGGAGTGTTCGGTAAGCCGGAGGATAGTTCTGCATCCTTGCTGGTCTGAGCCTGTCACCGGCTCTTGTGCTGCTATTGCTCCAAAAGAAAATGAGGATCCAGATGAGCTAAGGGGTGTGAAAAGCTTACTTTCTGGGTTACTCTTCAAATTTTTTGTCTTGGCAAGGGCTCGGAGTCGGAGGAAATGATAGTTACCTCTTCTACAACTGCCTGACTCGTACCCATGTCATCCTGATGATAGTCAGTGTCAATAAGATAGTTGAAAAAGGAGCCAAGAGAATCAAGGGCTACCTCCGACTCAGAGGTGTCATCCAGTTGAAGCAATTCAAAGGCGCTGGGCTTCTTTCCCCTCTTTTTGGTGCTCTCTTGGCAGCTTTCTTGGCCTTCCTAGCTCACTTGGCATCTTCATGATCATATCCTTTCTTCCAGAAGTCATCATCAGCCTGTTAAAGTCATCAAAGCTGGATTAAAACAAAGTATTAAGAATGAAGGTAAAATAGCTAGTTTGGCGGCTTACTTCTGGTGTCGGGTTAGACTCGCAAAAAGGGCTTAGGCCCACCTTGCTGCAATCAGCCGGACTCTCATTCAGAAGAGATTTTGTCATATCAATAATGGTGTCATCAGTCAACTCCTCAGAGCTGTGGCGCACATTAAGCCGGAGCGGTGACTCAAGGGGATAATCCGCCATGCGACCCAGCATCGAACCAAGTCAATACCAGTTAGGTCGTTCCCCAATAAAGCCTTAACCTTGGCAATAGTAGGGGCGAGTCTTTTGTGTTCAGTGGCAGTCAACTTGTCAGGGAGAGGATGGTTTGATTCAAGACGCAGGGCGTGAAAGCCGGGCAGTCCGTTCCCATCAACCGGAGAGGTGTCCTTGCAATAGAACCATGTTTGATTCCAATCCTTGGGATGACTCGGCGGCTGCGCATAAAGGAAAATGGTGTCTCTTCTTCGCTGGATTGAGATCCCACCAAGTTCCAAACTAGGTCCGTTTGAATACTCATTTTGCCGGTTCAAATAGAAGTACTCTCTGAATAACTCCACAGTGGGGTCCTCTTGAAGGTAGACTTCGCAGTACACTTGGAAATTGCATATGTTAGATACGGAATTGGGTCCGATGTCTTGAGGATGAAGGTTGAAAAGTGCAGAACATCCCTAAAAAATTTAGAGCCGGGCGGTGAGAAGCCCCGGTTCATATGATCAGTGAAGACAATGACTTCGCCTTCTGTTGGCTGAGGTTTCTCTTCTGACGACTTGGGGGCACGGTAATATATGACAGACTTCTTTGGCAAATAGGTGGTTTTCACAAAGTCTTCAAGTGTGTTCTCCATGATGATGGAAGGAACCCAGTTACAGGAAATGGTTGTTTTGGGTGGCATTGTGAAGAAAGAAACCTAGAAAGGAAAAGAACAAATTTGCCGGTTCAAATTTAAGCCGGAAGGAAAGTATTATAGCAGATATTTAGAATGGCAGCTTAAGAAGGGGCCTAATGGTATATGACTAGTTACAGTGGGTTATATAAGCCGCCATGAGTAGTTTGATGTCTATCAAAAGAAGAATATGTTGAGCATTGAATTTAACTTCAGCCGATGATATGAGCCGCCATGACTAGGTGGATCTATCAAGATGCAGTTTTTTACTAAGTACCGTACAAACAGGTTTCACATATTACAGATCAGTGGCAGTTTAGAAAAAGAAGATAAATCAAGACCTAAAACCAGTACAGGGGAGTTCATAAGTTCTAACGAGAGCTCTTTTCAAGGAAAAGGGGTCTAATAGTATTGAAGGCAAAGGCAAAAATGCTACCGCACAAAGTTATATGCCATTTTTAGATCAAAGGGTGCTACGGTGGAAGAACTAAGAAAGAACTACGACGAACACGAAGAACAGCTGAAACCCTAATGCGATCTGAAGCGTGGGAGGAGGAGCACTTATAGATGCAGATCCGACTGCGGTGGAGCGTCGGTGTACTCTGGTCCGACACAGGTTGATGCGGCAGCCAAGGACGAGGTGCTTCGCGGCGGTGGTGGAACTCGAGTGATAGAGAGTCACGAGAGGAGGAAGATGATGGAAAGGGGAGAGAATGAGAAGAGGCCGGTCGTGGTTATTTATAAGGAGAAGGATAATAAGTGGGCGCCAAAAACTCGGAGGCCAAAACATGGTTATCCAGCTGCCCAGGCGCCTCGATTCTTGGGATGGTTATTAAGGATAAAAAATATGTTGGCATATATTGGATATTGTGTGAACTAATGACAGGTGACGTCATGGCGGGTTATCGCGATTCCAGGAAATGATGTCATGGCGGGTCATGAATTATCACACAAATGAAGAAGGGAAGATTTTTTATAAGTATTGAAGATTGACATGAACCACTTCAAATCAATCTGGGGCCTAATGCTGGGGATATAACTATTAGTATGACCCGCCCAGGAGGGGTCGGGTCATACCTATGGCGATTCATCATATGAAGCCCATGAGGATATTGAAGATGGCGGTTTAGTTAAGGGCCCAAGGCCCGAAGGCGACTTAAGGCCCGCGGTGGGTAAACCGACATATATGTGTGACTTGTATTGTAAGGCATGAATAGATAGTCACCGAGCCAGGAACTGTTTATGAGCCGGCCGGGACTCTGTGAGCCGCTGGGCGTCAACCTATGTATATAAAGGGACGATCCGACTGCAGTTCAGGGGACAAGAGACAACATATCGAAAACTAGGTCAAGCGGATTCGCTCCCTGGTAAATGAGACATAATCAATACCGCCTCAAACTGGATTAGGCCTTTACCTTCACCTCAAGGAGCCGAACCAGTATAAACTCCCATGTCCTTTGTACCGTTTAACCCCTTTAAGCTACCTAGTTGCGATGGCTCCACGACTAAGTCCTTTTGTTAGGACATCTGCCGTGACCTTTCCACGACAAGAGGCGAATGGCAAATAATGTAATGCGAGGGAGAAGAGTTTATGATGGGTACTTGGTATGTCTTGACTTGGCGTAGATCTCCCCGGCAACGGCGCCAGAAATCCTTCTTGATACCTCTTGGGCATGCGTTGGTTTTCCATTGAAGAGGAAAGGGTGATGCAGCAAAGTAGCGTAAGTATTTCCCTCGGTTTTGGAGAACCAAGGTATCAGTGCAGTATGAGACAACGCACAAGTCACCTAGTACCTGCACAAACAATCAAGAACCTTGCAACCAACGTGATAAAGGGGTTGTCAATCCCTTCACGTTCACTCGCAAAAGTGAGATCTAATAGAGATGGTAAAGTAAATATTTTTGGTATTTTTGTTGTATAGATTGGAAAGTAAATATTGCAAAATAGTAAACGAGATGCGATGTAAATAAAAGATATGTAATATAATAAGAAAGAGACCCGGGGCCATAGGTTTCACTAGTGGCTTCTCTCAACATAACATGTATTATGGTGGGTGAACAAATTACTGCTGAGCAATTGATAGAAAAGCGCATAATTATGAAGATATCTAAGGCAATGATCATGAATATAGGCATCACGTCCGTGTCAAGTAGACCGAAACAATTCTGCATCTACTACTATTACTCCACACATCGACCGCTATCCAGCATGCATCTAGAGTATTAAGTTCATAAGAACAGAGTAACGCATTAAGCAAGATGACATGATGTAGAGGGATAAACTCAAGCAATATGATGTAAACCCCATATTTTTATCCTCGATGGCAACAATACAATACATGCCTTGCTGCCCTACTGTCACTGGGAAAGGACACCGCAAGATTGAACCCAAAGCTAAGCACTTCTCCCATTGCAAGAAAGATCAATCTAGTAGGCCAAACTAAACCGATAATTTGAAAAGACTTGCAAAGATATCAAATCATGCATATGAGAATTCAGACAAGGACCAAATAATATTCATAGATAATCTTGTTCATAAATCCACAATTCATCGAATCTCGGCAAACACACCACAACAGAGTATTACATCGAATAGATCTCCAAGAACATCAAGGAGAACTTTGTATCGAGAATCAAAAAGAGAGAAAAAGCCATCTAGCTAATAACTATGGACCCGAAGGTCTGTGGTAAACTACTCACGCTTCATCGGAGAGGCTATGGTGTTGATGTAGAAGCCCTCCATGATCGGTTCCCCCTGCGGTAGATCGCCGGAAAAGGCCCCAAGATTGGATCTCACGGATACAGAAGGTTGCGGCGGTGGAAAAGTGGTTTCGTGGCTCTCCCTGATGTTTCTAGGGTAAAAGAGTATATATAGGCAAAATAAGTACGTTAGTGGAGCTACGAGGGGCCTGCGAGGGTGCACTACTGCAGCATGGTCCAAACGCGACACTACGATCAGAGACCCTTCGACGAAACTATGTGTGATGCCATAATCGCAAACAGTGGTGTAAAAAACCGTCAAAAAGGTGCAAAACATTTGCGATGATAGATGCATCAAACACGGTTAAGAATTTAGTTGCATGTGCGATGCAGGGCATACGATTCAGATCAATTAACTGTTTGGGATGAGGAGGCACAAAAGAAACGGGCAGCCAGATGAAGGCGTGTTCGATATACAGCATACGGTTCACTAGGATGAACTGTGTGTGATTAGGCAACACAATGGAAACAGTTCAACTAAACAAGATGTGTGTGATACGCGGCAAACAGGTCCGTAATCTGAAATGTGTGCGAAGACCAATAGTAACACAGACGATTGTTGCTATATATATATATATATATATATATATATATATATATATAACTGAAATAAACATCCAATTACATAAGTGACTATACACACACCTCAATAAACAATTGCATGCATTCTAAAGTAGGAGAAACGGTCGTCTAGTCATCTACTTCTTGTGATGCTCCCGCCACTGCTATGTGGCTCGATCCCTTGTCTTTGTTAGGAAGAAGACAGTTCCTCATGTCAACGATCCGCTTGTACATCTCATAGATTGTGTATGCGTCCATGGCCACGTACTTGACATGTTGTTCATCCATTCTCTTATTCCACACACTCTGCCAGGCGTTCTTGTCCTTATTGCTCTCTTCCTTCATCTTCGCGTAGTAGGGGTAGATGATGGCCAAGGTGAGGTCAACCAGGGAGTTCAGTTTGCTTTTGTCGTTGCCCCAGACCTTGTAGTGCTGCTGGATGTTGACAAGATTCGAGCATTTCAAGTCTGAAACCTTGAGCGCTTTTAAATCGTTGGTGGTGTCCACCGTAGCGAAACTGTAGTCAGAGCTGTTGATAAACCTGGAGAAATACTCGCAAGGCCTTGTGGCAAGGTGGAAGTGGTAGACGAGGACATCACGTCGCACACACAACTGGGCAATGGCAACCTTCTGATCATGCCCGACACGACCGATGGTGTACTCGAGGTCGAAGCCGACCACTCGGTACTTGTCCTCGGCAAGGAACTGCTCCATAGTGTGGATGGAGCTCTCCACCGAGACTGGATCGTTCATGTAAACCACCGAGAGGGCCTTCCCCCTCATGTGGGTGTCCACTACGTGATGCGTGGTGAACTGCCCGACGTTGTCGTCGTCGGCTGCTGGGAGCGCCATTGGAACTGCTAGATGTCCTCTCTGTATGTGTCCTTGTGGGTGTGCTTATTGTGTCATGTGAGATGAGAAATGAAGGTAAATGGCCGCAGGAATAAAAGGGGGTCGGGCGGCATGGATTCTCAGCGCGTCCGCATGGCAGTTTTTGCAGCGGGTAACTGCATCGTCACGCCGTGCCCGGTGCAACCGCTTGCACACGAACGTGTGTGATCATGCACCGGCCCCAAACACTAGCAGCGCGCGTGGAGGGACGAGGGCAGAGCACCCGGAAGGACGTGAGAGCAGAGTGCGCATAGCGTGACGCGAGCAGAGCGTGCCGCGGCCGCCTAAACTACAAGCAACCACACGCATAGAGGAGTTGAACATGCAGGAAATGGTCGCCTACAAGCCGGCCGATAGTTGCATCACTGCGTAGAGAGCGGCCGTGTGGTACCACCTCCATCTAGTCTATAGTCTCCTTTACATTCCGTGCCATACTTTGCCCTCAAATTTAACCAACAAAATGTTAGTGCATGTTTTAAAAAATATATAATTGGAAACTATGTTCAAATACAAATCCAACTGTATAATCTTTGGCGACATGCATTCGTATTTTATTAATTAAATCATACTTATAGACCAGGATGGTGGTATAGTAGGTAATTAAATCACAAAATTTTTTTATTAGCCATATGTGTACGTGGCCTTTCATCCTCCTCTCGCACGTCTTGTCACCCCGCTGCCACAGACGGCTTACAGCACAAGCTTGCGCAGCGCGCGGGGGCGTTCTTTTTGCCAAACGGTGGCGCCAATGAATCGTCAGTGAGCCCGTTCCCGCACAACCTCGCAGGTTCCCGCCTGACTCGATGAAATCCCCCAAAATCCCAATGCTTACCGGCCTGCTATAAAAACCCTCACCGCCGGTGAGTCATACGTCGCATTTTCCCCTCCATCCCTGTAGCTTATCTTGTCTGCTTCTCCCACAATCGCCAATGGCACCGGTCAGTCGTCGTTGCTCAACCACTCCGTCGTGATCATAGGACAACTCCAGCTGGGAGGCTACACCGTGGCGGCGACGCAGTCCCCGGCGTAGTGTAGTGTGCGTGGCATCCCTATTGGGTGTGCACGGAACACCCAACACACGCTCTGCTGCAGGTACTCGTCGGCAGTTGTTGCCAGCCGCCGTTGCCGCCACACCATCATCGAAAGCCAGGGCCATCACCCGCTCCGCCGCTGCGGCCCGAAGGGCGGGAGGTGGCAATCATGGCCGCCACCCCACTGCTGGCCACTGGGGCCATCACCCGCTCCGCCACCGTGGCCTGAAGGCGGGAGGTGGTGGTCGTGGCCGCCACCCCATCGTCGGCCGCCGTGGCCGCCAGCCCACCATCGACTGCCGAGGTCATCACCCGCTCCGCCACCGCCGCCCGTAGGCGGGAGGCGGAGGTGGATGCCCGCACATGCAACAGCGACCTTGCGCGCTACACCGAGTTCCTGCGGGAGGAGGAGCGCCTCGTCGAGCATGCAAAGAGCCTTACCGACGATGTGGCCGCGGCGCACGCCGCCTCAGAGGCGAGGAATCAGGAGATCTACGAGGAGAACCATCGCTTCAAGAGGGGTCGTCTAGAGAGGCAGAGGGCGTTCGAGGTGAGCGTCGCTGAACCTGCATTAGCGGCAGGCACCACATTATGGTTACCCAGCTCGTTGGTAGGCTCCTCCTCGGCCGCCTCTTAGTGAGCGCGCTCGGCATAGGAGAGACAGACGGAAGTAGTACAAAGCCCCTCCGCAGTAGTAGTAGTAGTAGTAGTAGTAGTAGTAGTAGTAGTAGTAGTAGTAGTAGTAGTAGTAGTAGTAGTAGTAGTAGTAGTAGTAGTAGTAGTAGTAGTAGTAGTAGTAGTAGTAGTAGTAGTAGTAGTAGTAGTAGTAGTAGTATTTAGGGGCTATTTTGTTCAGTTCATCTGACTATAGAAGTGGTGGAACTGTACAACGTACTTAAAATTAGCTATTATATATAGTTGAACTAGCTATTTCATTACGTGGTTGGCAACAATTGGGGAAAAGTTTGGTCGGTTCAGCTGTCGAGTTGAATTGTTTGTATATATTAAGAACGACTGCTTAATTTATGAATGAAATCTATGCTTAATTACTGAATTTTAGTTGCAAAAATTAGATACTGCTAGTGATTTTTAGCTTCATATTTTGACAAATCACAGTGTTACAAGGATTGACAAATCTTACCAAATTGTTTGTACGTGGTTGCCCACGGGTCATCCAAAAAAACCGTTTGCGTTGAAGGGATGCACAAATCCTGCACTGCTCTCACTTTGCATACGGTTGTTCTATCTAAAACGTTTGCGATTAACAGCTACAGAAATCCTGCTCGGCACATTTTCTCTTGGCTTCCTGGGAAGCTGTCGGTTTGCATACAGGTATTCTAAATAAAACATTTGTGATGCGTGTTTGATATTTAAAAAGCAAATTAAATTGCGGCTTGGGCACCATTAATGGAGAGGATGCGAGCAAGGCGGGCGGACATGGAAGTCAAAGGGCTTGCTTCCCAGTGAGCATGCGTAGCGTACAGCTCGCACGCTTCCCGGTGAGCCTGCGCACTCGAGGACAGCTTGCGCCCCTCTCGGTCAGCCTGCGCATCGGACGGCGCTCGCACGCCTCTCGGTCAGTTAAGGTCAAGCAGCTGTCCGCACGGCACCTCCTACAGCCATTAAAACCAAGACATGTGGCATCATGTGAATGGTTAACAGAATTTTGGATTTACTAGAATTTAAAACCAGGCATCTCAATGTTTTGCCGGCAATCAACGGTGCCCTGGTGTTTGAAATTCATTCCAATTTCTTGCATGGGACCTAAGAATGCACCCAAGGACACAGATTTGATTTTTCAACCAATTTATATGCACTAGAGTATGTGCATGTAGTTCAAAATTTAATTATGCACATAAATGCATTGAAAACTAAGTTAATGCATAAAAATGTCCAAACAAACCCCGAAAAATCACAAAAATTCACACAACACTCCTGTTGTTCTACGTTGACATGAGAAAAAAATTTGAAAGCAATAAGAGGCAATGGATATCATTTCGTCCCCAAAGGTGGGACGTTCCCTACCGAAAACCATCATGCTTGTTGTGAGAAGCTCCGGTTTGTGAGAAGCAATACCCAAACCTGCCCCAAATGGAACAAAATTTGTACCACGGCATGTTGATGCTGCTCCATGATAGCTTGCCAAGTTTCATGAATTTCAGACGAGTTTTGGATTTACTAGAATTTAAAAACCAGGCATCTCAATGTTTTGGAGGCAATCAACGGTGCCCTACTGTTTGTAATTCATTCCCATTTCTTGCATGGGACCTAAGCATGCACCCAAGGACACAGATTTGATTTTTCGACCAATTTATATGCACTGGAGCATGTGCATGTAGTTCAAATTTGAATTATGCACATAAATGCATTGAAAACTCAGTTAATGCATAAAAATGTCCAAACGAACCCCGAAAAATCACAAAAATTCACACAACACTCATGTTGTTCTATGTTGACACGAGAAAAAAATTGAAAGCAATAAGAGGCAATGGATATCGTTTCGTCCCCAAAGGTGGGACGTTCCCTACCGAAACCATCATGCTTGTTGTGAGAAGCTCCGGTTTGTGAGAAGCATATACCCAAACCTACCGCAAATGGGACAAAATGTGTACCACGGCATGTTGATGCCGCTCCATGATAGCATGCCAAGTTTCATGAATTTCAGACGAGTTTTGGATTTACTAGAATTTAAAAACCAGGCATCTCAATATTTTGCCCGCAATCAACAGTGCTCTGGTGTTTGAAATTCATTCCCATTTCTTGCATGGGACCTAAGCATGCACCCAAGGACACAAATTTGATTTTTTTTCGACCAATTTATATGCACTGGAGCATGTGCATGTAGTTCAAATTTGAATTATGCACATAAATGCATTGAAAACTTAGTTAATGCATAAAAATGTCCAAATGAACCCCGAAAAATCACAAAAATTCACACAACATTCCTGTTGTTCTATGTTGACACGAGAAAAAAATTGAACGCAATAAGAGGCAATGGATATCGTTTCGTCCCCAAAGGTGGGACGTTCCCTACCGAAAACCATCATGCTTGTTGTGAGAAGCTCCAATTTGTGAGAACCATATAACCAAATCTGCCCCAAATGGGACAAAAAATTTACCACGACATGTAGATGCCGCTCCATGATAGCATGCCAAGTTTCATGAATTTCAGACGAGTTTTTGATTTACTAGAATTTAAAAACCAGGCATCTCAAGGTTTTGTCGGCAATCAATGGTGCCCTGGTGTTTGAAATTCATTCCAATTTCTTGCATGGGACCTAAGCATGCACCCAAGGACACAGATTTGATTTTTCAACCAATTTATATGCACTAGAGCATGTGCATGCAGTTCAAATTTGAATTGTTCACCTAAAATGGCTAAAAAACCAATTTAATGTATAAAATGTTCAAACAAACCCTGAATAATTCCAATTCTTTTACGACACACATATAGTTGCATGTTCACTCCATATAAAAGGTCTAGCAATTCAAACACCGTCCATTGCCGTTGTGACCCCATTATGTAATTCAAATCAAGATGAAAAATCAAGTAGATCGCACATAGTTTATTATCAGCAACCATGTGAGATGTAGTACAAAATAACTTGGAGCACCATCGATGTATAGTATGCCTATGGCTTACCGAGAAGGTGCGTCAGCTACAGTCCACAGCCGGCGTCTCAAGCACACTAGCTCGCTCCCCAAATTTCACTGTTCAATTGTCACCGGTGAAAGATGGGCACATGGACCTGCGTCGTGAGGGCAACTTCCATGGCCCACTCCTGCGAGAGCCTGGCTGCAGCTGCCATGCGCGTGCTAACAAGGTGCATGAGTGCGACCGCCATGTGCGACCTGGTGGCAAAGACAGCCCAAACGGTCGCTCTTGCTTCTCAGGTGGCGGCAGCAACATCTGCCTCGGGGATAGCAAATGGTGAGAGCGGCACAGCAGCTGTCCGTTCCATAGTGGAGGGCTTAGCCCTGATGGAGGCCGCCCATTCCCAGCTCCTGGTGGTCACCGCACAAATCGAACGAAGCTTCTCCAACAATGGTCGGCAACCCACAGTCGAAGAGCTAACAATCACCGAGAGCGTTCGAGCAGCCGTCCATTCCTCCGCCGCACACCTTGCGATGATGGAGCCCGTCCAAGCCCAAATCGCGTCCGCCCATGCAGCTCGTGGCGGCCTTTTCCAAAGAGATGGCGGACACAGATGGAGAGATGCTTGCCGAGTATGGTGCGATGGATGCCATAGAGCCCCTTCCCCAGGAGACCGTCGGGCGCGAGCTGGACATGGAGGCGGGGTGGATATCGATGAGCACCAGTCGTAGTAGTACTCTTTGTTTTATTTAATCAAGAGCGTCGGTCTTTAATTTGTTAGAGTAATGTTTCAACTAGCTCTGTTTAATTGCTGAACTTGCTCGATTAAGAAGTGTAGGCGTGTTGTAGTCTCCTTTGTGCACCCAAATTATGCAATGGCATGGATGACCATTGTAACCATGGAAATTCGAACCAAAACTTTTGACGTTCAAACTCATCACACACGGGTTAAGCTATCTGAATCGTTTCTGATGTCCACATATCGTACACAGTTCTGAATAAGGGACCGTGTCTGATGACACTTTGCGCGCCGGTTTTTTCGCTGAAGCGATTCCAAATTTTCGGCTTACACGGAAATATCTACCTCCCCGCCCCCTCCCCCATACCAAAAGCCACATTCCCCTCTTTCCTCCTTCCTTCCAAGTTGAAACCTTCACTCCTTGCTTGCAGCACCGCCGCCTCCTCGCCGGCGACCCTCCTTCACGCTGCTCGGCCTCCTCTATCTAGGCAGGTAATCCACACCCGACCCCCATCCTCCTCCTCCTTCCACATCCCACATGCTCCGACCACCGGCGCGAGCGCGACACCTTCCACCCAAATCACCGACCCCTCCACAAAATAAATGCTGGCCTAAGCCATGGTGAACGCAGTATAGCTAGGACCTCAAGGAGCATTTGGCAGCGGAGAAGCAAATCATGGCCGCATGCGCAGATGAGGTCGCGATGGCTGCCATTCGTGCCGACCCCCAGATCTTGAAGGAGCACCTTGCCATTTGCTAGCTACGCAGGTTCAGCATGCTCGGTTTACTCATTGCGTGTGCTGCTCCTGCCTTTCCTTCACAAATTCTAGTGGATTGTGCTATCTAATTTTACCATGCAATTTGTTGCTCGAGTGTATATGTTCTATATGTCGTGCAGTGTGGTGCTCACTTATTAACTGTTTTGTTAATTAGTTGTCGTCTTCAGTTAACTGTTTGGTTCAATTCTGCAAATGTGATGTTTAATTCTTCAGGCTGCAATTTTGTATTGTCTTCCATGTGAGAAATAAATCGAATTTATCTTTACAAAATTGTGGGTGCATTCTGTTATTGTATACCATGTGAGGAATAAATTGAATTTGGCTGTAGTAAATACATGAGAAACAAATACAATTGCTACAATTGGTTGTAGTTAACTGTTTGGTTAACTCTCTGATCTTCCATTAGGAGTATGTTATATTGTGCAATATGGTGCTCGGTTAATGTTTGGTTCATTTGTTGTGGTGTTTAGTTAACTGCTTGGTTCAATTCTGCAATGCGATGTCCAATTGTCGTGGGTAGAATTTTGTATTGTTGTGCATGTGAGGAATAAATCGAATTTGGATGCACTTAATACATGAGAAACATATACAAGTGCTATATTTCCTAGTTCTTAATCATGCTTGGTTTGGGTAAATGGGTTTTCTGTGTGGCTTGAATTAATTTGATGAATCTGCAATGTGCTTATTTTTCATCAACATATTTTACTAATAGCATGTGAACCCTTACTTAACCTGATGACTAACTACCTTATATGTGTTGCAGGGAAACAATGGGAAGCACTGAGGTTTACAATCGAGGTTAGCACGTGCATGGTCCATTGTCTAATAGCACATTATTGTGCAATTGCAGGAACCATTCTAATATTTTGGTTTTTAACAATTTGGTCTTGCACATGTAGGTCCTGCTGTCAGAGGTTTTGACCCATTGTTCGACCCTTTTTGCATATGGGGAAATGAGTTGTCCATAAGTATCAATCAAATCAAGAAACTCAGAAAGATTGTTAGGATAAAGAAATTAGCGACAAAAAACAACAAGATCTTTGTCTGCACAATGAAGAAGACATCAGTTCACTACAAGATGGTACTAACTATTATACCTTGCCTTTTTTTATTCCTTTGCCCCATTTCCAATGTAGAGAAGATATTTATGCACATCCTTGTTTTCAGGCCTTTCCAAAGCAGTTCACTAATGATTACCTCTCAAACCACCTCTATGGTCAGGAGGCGAGGAAGGTTTTCATACAACACCCACGGTTCAATATTGAAGTGTTCCTGAAGAGGACGAAGGACGGACGGTCAATCATCCACAGGCACTGGCCTAAAGTTGCAAAGACCTTCAACATGAGTGAAGGCTCAACATTCGCCTTCTGCTTCAGCAATTTTCCAGATGAGATGCATCTGTCTATATACCGTCTATGATGATAATTTTGGAAGGTTCTACATGTTGCGTGTGGAATTTGCTGCTGGTGCAGTTGTGTAATGGGGGTAGCTGAATGTTGAAGCTATATCATGTTGTACTCTGATGTATTTCAATTATGAAATTCTGCTTCATTAATATGGAAATGAAATATATTGTGTGCTTAATATGAAATGTCAATTAGATTAATAAATGGATTATGAATAATCGGATAATTAGCCTACTAATGGAGAATTTGCCTGCTAATTGGATTTTGCTATTGCAAACGGTTGTTGAAAAAATACCGTGGGCGATGACCTCAGGAAACACACACAGTTTCTAGGAATAAACCGTGTTCGATCAATGAACAATCAAAGACGACTTTCTCTTGAAAACTGTTTACGTTAGGCCACCTTGCGCAAATGTTTACCACATAAAAACTGTGTGTGATGGACAACCTTTGCCACATAGTTTCTTCTACAGACTGTGTGTGATACATTCAATAATGCAAACGATTTAATGGGAAAAATGTGTGTGATGTACCTGTGAATGGAAACGTTTTCCTTGGAGCGATTGTATGGGATGTACATATGAACGGAAACGTTTAGCGGGGACTGACTGTGTGGGATGTACTTGTGACCGGAAATAATTTTGCCGTATAATTGCATTTTTTAGCTCTACTATACGCATTTCCGTATTTGAGCGCTCACCGGTCGCACATGACCTCATTTTGCCGAACATATGTGCCAGGAGGGCATATCCCGATGATTTCTGGGTCGTGTGGGAAGGACCCCCCCTATCGCCCACGCTCACTTGGCAACGGCTCCAAATGGCGTCGCAGAAAGGGGTTAAAAATCGTTTGTTTTGGACCGATGTGTACCAGTGGTGGGGGGCACGCCTACCCCCCTAGGCGTGCCCTCCTGCCTCGTGGTCGCCTCGTGGCGTTTCATACTTCCACTCCAAGTCTTCTGGATTGCTTTCGGTCCAAGAAATATCCTCGCGAAGGTTTCATTCTGTTTGGACTCCGTTTGGTATTCCTTTTCTGCAAAACTCTAAAATAGGCAAAAAAACAGAAACTGGCACTGGGCATCCGGTTAATAGGTTAGTCCCAAAATAATATAAAAGAGCATATTAAAGCCCATTAAACATCCAAAACAGATAATATAATAGCATGGAACAATCAAAAATTATAGATACGTTGGAGACGTATCACATATCATATTCTTTTCTTTATAGAATGGACATTTGGACTTTTATATTGTTCAAAGCAATAGTCTAGTTTTGACATGATAACTTAAATACTCAAGCATATCAACAAGCAACCATGTCTTTCAAAATATCAACGCTAAAATGAGCTATCCCTAGCCCACCATGCTCAATCATTGATCCATTCATGAAACACACTCGCATATTAACTACACCGAATGCTCAAGTACGATCATAGTGCCCCCTAGTTGGTGCTTTATAAGAGAAGATGTAGACTGAAATTCAAAAATAAAAATTGCATAAAGTAAAAGGAAATGCCCTTCGCGGAGGGAGGTAGAGATTTGTAGAAGTGCCAGAGCTCAAAGCGAAAATTGAGAGGTAAAAACATTTTGAGAGGCATACCTTTCCCACAAACGAAAACGACTTAGAGTTCCCAACACTTTCCATGCTAGATATATCATAGGCAGTTCCCAAACAGAAATTTAAAGTTTATTCCTTTTTCCACCATACTTTCACTTTCCATGGCTAACTGTATCCACGGGTGCCTTCCATACCAACACTTTCCAAGGAATTTATTATTGGGCAACATAAATTAAATTAATTTTTCATTTTGGGACTGGGCATCCCTAATACCTTTGCCTTACTCTCGTGCAATGGCAAGTGAATAAACACTCGTCGTGAGAATAACACATCTAGCATGGAAAATATTAGCCACCCCTCACCGCCTCGCGAGCCGTACGAGCACACAAAAGAGAAATTTATTTTGAAAATTAGAGATGGCACATACAAATTTGCTTAGAACTGCAAAAGAATACCACATATAGATAGGTATAGTGGACTCATGTGGCAAAACTGGTTTAAGCGATTTTGGATCCACAAGTAGTGATCATACTTAGTGCAAAATGAAGGCTAGCAAAAGATTGAGAAGCGACCAACCAAGAAACGAATAATCTCATAAGCAAGCATTAAGCATAATTAACATCGAATAATGCACCACAAGTAGGATATAATTTCATTGCATAACTATTGACATTCGTGCTTGCATAAGGAATCACAAACCTTAACACCAATATTCTTACTAAAGCATAATTACTCATCAAGATGACTCACATATCACATCATCATATCTCAAAACTATTCTAAGAATCAAGTTTATTTTGTCCAATGATCTTCATGAAAGTTTTTATTATATCCTTCTTGGATATCTATCACTTTGGAACTAATTTTCATGTGTTTCTTTTGACAAGCTCAAACAAATGTAGGTGAAGGTCATGAGCATAAAATTTCTTTCTTTCTCTCAAATTAATATAAGTGAAGGAAGAGAGAATTTCTTGAAAATTTTACTAACTCTCAAATAAATCTAAGTGAAGCAAGAGAGCATTTCTTGAAAAACACTAAAGCACACCGTGCTAAAAAAAGATATAAGTGAAGCACTAGAGCAAATCCATAGCTCATAAAAATTTAAGTGAAGCATAGAGAGCAATTCTAACAAGTCATGGCATAATTTTGGCTCTCTCAAATAGGTGTGTCCATATCGAATAGGTGTGTACAGCAAGGAATCAAGACTTAAAACACAAAATAAAACAAGCAAAGACTCATATCATACAAGACGCTCCAAGCAAAACACATAGTATGTGACGAATAAAAATACAGCTTCGAGTAAAATACTGATGATCGTTAGAAGAAAGAGGGGATGCCACTCGGGGCATCCCCAAGCTTAGATGCTTTCTCTCTTTGGATAATAGCTTGGGATTCCGGGGCATCCCCAAGATTAGGCTCTTCTTACTCCTCATTCCTTCATCCATCGTAAGATAACCCAAAACTTGAAAACTTCAATCACACAAAACTCCAACAAAATCTTCGTGAGATCTGATAGTGTAAGAAAGCAAATCACTACTATAAGTACTGTAGCAAACCAATTCATATTTTTTTTCTTGCATTATATCTACTGTATTCCAACTTTTCTATGGTAAAAACTCATCAAAGAAAACCATACAATCATCAAAACAAGCACACAACGCAAAGAAAACAGAATCTGTCAAAAATAGAACAGTCTATTGTATTCTTGAAATGTCGAATACTTTTGAAACTCCAAAAATCTTGAGAAAATAGGAAAACCTGAGAAATTTGTATATTAATCTTCTGCAAAAATAATTGGCATTTTATCACGCTCTGGTTAAAAATGAGGATTGTTTTCGTGAGTGCAAAAGTTTCTGTTTTTTAGTAAGATCAAACAACTATCACCCAAGAAGATCCTAAAGGCTTTACTTGGCACAAACACTAATTAAAACACAAAAAACACAATCGTAATAGTATCATAATTGTGCAAACACTCAAGAACAGAAAGAAACAGGCAAAAATAAATTTTATTCAATGAGTTGCCTCCCAACAAGCGCTATAGTTTTATGCCCCTAGCTAGGCGTAAAGCAAGGGTCTACATTTTGTCACCGTAGTTTTGGCTACTTTGGTAAGGGTAAACCCGGGAGGCTCTTTGCGCTTCCCTAAATTCTCAGGAAAAGAAACCATCTTTAGATCCAAAATATCCAATAGCTTGTTGCAGAGAGTAATCAAGGTATTCATGCGATTGATACTACCATTGAGATGTTTGAGGGGTTCGTTATACTTTTGTACTTCAACCATGTGTTTATGTAAATCACCAAGTTTGTCTAACATTTGAACTCCCTTTGGGGTAAAATAAAACCCCTTCTTTTGAGGTGGAACACCCAAAATTCCTTCTAAAATTTCATAGGCAGCATTGGCATCAAGCTCAATAATATTCCCTTTAGCGACAAAACCTAGGAGTTGCCTATGATGCAAAGCCAATCCTATGTAAAAATTATGAAGCAAGATCTTAGCATCCCCCTTTAAATTGCAAATATGATAAGATTCCATAAGCCTATACCAAGCATCTTTCAAATTTTCTCCTTGTCTTTGCTTGAAGTAAAGAACTTCAAAATCCGGTGACAAACGAGGAGTAGTCAAGCTAGCCATTAAGACTAGGAAGCAAGAACACTAATAGATCTGTTGACAAAACGGCCAACGAAAAAGAGGGCGAATAAAGCGGCAAATTTTTGTGAAGTGGGGGAGAGGAATACGAGAGGAAAATGGCAAATAATGTAAATTACGAGGAGATGAGATTTGTGATTAGGAACCAGGTATATGTTGAAGATCCTCCCCGGCAACGGCGCCATAAATTCCTTTTGATGCGGCTTGAAGCTACGTCAGTATTAACTAAAAGAGGAAGGGACGACGCAGCACAACAGCGGTAGGTATTTCCCTTAGTTATGAGACCAAGGTTATCGAACCAGTAGGAGAACCAGGCAACACAACGTAAACATCACCTACACACAAATAATAAATTCTCGCAACCCGACGTGTAAAAGGGGTTGTCAATCCCTTTCGGATAGCGGCGCCCCAAGATAGGCAAACAGACGTGAATAAATTTGTAGTAGATTTATACATCAGACGCCAAGTAAAATAAATAATAATAAATTGTAGCAAGGTATTTTTGTATTTTTGGTTTAATAGATCTGAAAATAAAAGCAAATAAAATAGTTCGCAAAGGCAAACAATTTGAGAAGGAGACCCGAGGGCTGTAGATTTCACTAGTGGCTTCTCTCGAGAAAAATAGCAAACGGTGGGTGAACAAATTACTGTTGGGCAATTGATAGAACTTCAAATAATCATGACAATATATAGGCAATGATCATTACATAGGCATCACGTCCAAGATTAGTAGACCGACTGCATCTACTACTATTACTCCACACATCGACCGCTATCTAGCATGCATCTAGTGTATTAAGTTCATCGAGAAACGGAGTAATGCAATAAGAACGATGACATGATGTAGACAAGATCTATTTATGTAGAAATAGACCCCATCGTTTTATCCTTAGTAGCAACAATACATACGTGTCGGTTCCCCTTCTGTCACTGGGATCAAGCACCTTAAGATCGAACCCACTAAAAAGCACCTCTTCCCATTGCAAGATAAATAGATCGAGTTGGCCAAACAAAACACGAAATATCGGAGAAGAAATATGAGGCTATAAGAAATCATGCATATAAGAGATCAAAGAAACTCAAATAACTTTCATGGATATAAAAAGATAGATCTGATCATAAACTCAAAGTTCATCCGATCCCAACAAGCACACCGCAAAAAGAGTTACATCGTATGGATCTCCAAGAGACCATTGTATTGAGAATCAAATGAGAGAGAGGAAGCCATCTAGCTACTAACTACAGACCCGAAGGTCTACAAAGAACTACTCACGCATCCTCGGAGAGGCACCAATGGAAGTGGTGAACCCCTCCGTGATGGTGTCTAGATTGGATCTGGTGGTTCTAGACTCTGCGGTGGCTAGAATTGATTTTTGTCGAACCCCCTAGAATTTCTGGAATATTGGGGTATTTATAGAGCAAAGAGGCGGTTCAGGGGGCACCGAGGTGGGCACAACCCACCTAGGCGCGCCCTAGTGGGTTGTGCTCCCCTTGGATCACACCCCAGGTGCTTCTTCGACCCACTGGATGTCTTCAGGTCCAAAAAATCTCCAAAAAGTTTTCACTGTGTTTGGACTCTGTTTGGTATTGATTTCTTGCGATGTAAAAAACATGCAAAAAACATCAACTGGTACTTGGCACTGTGTCAATAGGTTAGTATCAAAAAATAATATAAAATGACTATAAAATGATTGTAAAACATCCAAGATTGATAATATAACAGCATGGAATAATCAAAAATTATAGATACGTTGGAGACGTATCAAATACATCCACATGGGGTGGTCACGGGCTTGCAGGGGCTGGATGCGCCGACTGAGGAACACCTCCAGCAGATACATGCCTCTTACACCGCCCTGGACCAGAGCAACGACCGCGTCGACCAAAATATCTACTTCGCCCTTCTCCTTCGTATAAACTATCAATGAAGGAGGATTTTGGAGCCTCTCCAGAGTGAAAGGGGGCAGGCCAGTCGACTGACCAGGAGTCGGGACGTCCTTACAGTAAACCAAGTCGACTGCCACCCTCTAACCGACTCGGGAAAGGTCATGGGAGGAAAAGTACTCCTACCTCTCATCTGGATTCCGAGCCCCCCGCACATTTGGATCACAAGTGTCTTTTCATCATCCGGATTAGCTTTCTTCACCGACTGAGATTGACAAGTGAAAATGTGTTTGAACAGATCCTAGTGCGGGTGGCATCCAAGGAATTTTTTTCACATTGAAATAAAGGCGGCAAGATACGGGGTAGTGTTGGGAGGAAAATGGTGGATCTGAGCACCAAAGAAATTCAAGAAGCCTTGGAAAAATAGATGAGGAGGCAGGGAGAAACCTAGGTCGACATGCGTCGTGAGGAGAACACGCTCGCCATCATGCGGCGTGGGCTTGGTCTCCCCCTCCGACAACCTCCAAGACCCCTCTATGATCAAGCCGTCAGCGACCAAATTCTCCATGTCCTCCACCATGATGGTAGAGCGGATCCAGTCCCCCTAGATCCATCCAGGCGGCAAGCCAGACCGCGACGTTGACCCCTTTGTCGTCTTCTTGCCCTTCACCGTTGCCTTCTTCACGCGCTCCAGGGCCGCGGTCCGGTCCTTCCCCATAGTTGTGGAGCTCGTGGGGATGGGCGGAGGAAGAAGGAGCGGGAATGGACTACGCGGAGAAGCAGAGAGAAAGGGGGGCTAGTGAATGGAGAGCACAGTGCATCGCATCAGCAAGGGCGCCTTTTATGGTCCTGCTTCCGAGTAGCTGACCCATGGGCCCGAGCAATCCTATCACATCCCGTAACAGACGCTGGCTTGATACATGGTAGAAAAAGTGGCGCGAAGATCGAGGAGTCCATGTCTATCCACTCCGCTTATTGCACCATGCCCTGTCTCACGCGCGTCTCGAAATTTCGAATCCCACGAGATCCGGGAATTGCAGAGCAGTCAATCGCACCAAAGATATCCCATTCCAATCTACTTGAAGATATGCAACGTAATTCACTCGGAAATTTCATGGGTAAGAATCGATCAAGGCGACTGGTGAAGAGTTAAAGTACCAGCATGTTTTTAGACCCCTGAGGAAGTGTCTCGAGGACATTGAGACGGGTCGGAACCAACTTCGACCCTTCTTCACTCGGTCCTCAATCCATTCGGGGGCTAATGACAATGACATGTACCTACGGTAGGGTCTTAGGCCTGACCTAGACACCCTACCCAAGGACATTACCCTAGAGTCCAAGGCCTACAAGGTTCAACAGAAGATACCAGCTGAAATCACCTTGAAGTACGATTCACTCGACAGAAGATTTCACTCGGATATCCCAATTCCACTCGACCACGATAACTTCACTCTACCATACAAAGACCAACTCGGAGTACAGAAGGCCTAAAGTCATCCAGGATGGCAACGGTCAGGCATTCACTCCGTCGTCATAAAGACCATTTATAGCAGGCATTACCAGTAACGTTCTATACTTAACTCACAATGAACCCCTGTGTAACTGAGGGCTGCGAGGGGCCTGGCTCACTCTATATAAGCTAGCCCCCCTCTGGCACAAGGGTTCGCACTCCCTGTAACTACTACACATATCTAGTCGACAAGTCTCAGCGGCACGAGATGTAGGGCTTTTACCTCCTCCGAGAGGGGCCTGAACTCGTAGATGTGTGTGTAAAACCTCGTCGTAGCTAGGACACTGCCTCCTCCTATGTACCCCCTACTCTTACTATCAGACTCATTCCCACGACAAACGGGATGAAATTTTTAGGTATATTGGACTTCATCTTCATGTCCCAAACTGTTTATTCGTCCGAGTATTGAAGATCATTATATAACTTAACTTAAGGCATCTCCAACACGGATCATTACTCCACCATGAAATGTTTGGACCGAATGGTCCTGGCACTTATAGGCTCCAACTTGGACCCCTTTATTTGACCGGAAACCCGCGGACGTCCTAAGTCCCTCAATCCGGTCCTGAATCGAGGGACAGAGTTGGGGAGTACTGCTGGAAATATGCCCTAGAGGCAATAATAAAATGGTTATTATTGTATTTCCTTGTTCATGATAATTTTCTATTGTTCATGCTATAATTGTATTAACTAGAAACCGTAATACATGTGTGAATACATAGACCACCACATGTCCCTAGTGAGCCTCTAGTTGACTAGCTCGTTGATCAATAGATGGTTATGGTTTCCTAGCCATGAACATTAGATGTCATTGATAACGGGATCACATCATTAGGAGAATGATGTGATGGACAAGACCCAATCCTAAGCATAGCACAAGATCGTGTAGTTCGTTTGCTAAAAGTTTTTCTAATGTCAAGTATCATTTCCTTAAACCATGAGATTGTGCAACTCCCGGATACCGTAGGAATGCTTTGGGTGTGCCAAACGTCACAACGTAACTGGGTGGCTATAAAGGTGCACTATAGGTATCTCCGAAAGTGTCTGTTGGGTTGGCACGAATCGAGACTAGGATTTGTCACTCCGTATGACGGAGAGGTATCTCTGGGCCCACTCGGTAATGCATCATCATAATGAGCTCAATGTGACTAAGTAGTTAGTCACGGGATCATGCATTACGGAATGAGTAAAGTGACTTGCCGGTAACGAGATTGAACAAGGTATTGGGATACCGACGATCGAATCTCGGGCAAGTAACGTACCGATTGACAAAGGGAATTATATACGGGATTGCTTGAATCCTCTACATTGTGGTTCATCCGATGAGATCATCATTGAACATGTGGGAGCCAATATGGGTATCCAGATCCCACTATTGGTTATTGGCCGAAGAGGTGTCTCGGTCATGTTTGCATTGTTCCCGAACCCGTAGGGTCTACACACTTAAGGTTCGGTGACGCTAGAGTTGTTATGGGAAATAGTATTTGGTTACTAAAGGTTGTTCGGAGTCCCGGATGAGATCCCGGACGTGACGAGGAGCTCCAGAATGGTCCGTAGGTGAAGATCGGTATATTGGATGAAGGGTATTGGAGTCCGGAATTGTTCCGGGGGTACCAGGTGATGAGCAGTGTGTCCGAAAGGGGTTTCGGAGGCCCCGACAAGCGTTGGGGGGCCTTGTGGGCCAAGGGGAGGGGGCACATCAGCCCACTAAGGGGCTGAGCGCCCCTCCCACCCCATCTCACGTAACCAGGAGAGGTGGGCGCGCCACCCCTAGGGCAGCCGCCCCTCCCGGCTTGGGGGGCAAGTTTCCTAGGGGGTGGGGGCGCCCAAACCCATCTAGGGTTTCCCCTGTGGCCGCCGCCCCTCCCCTAGGGAACCCCAGGGCGCCTCCCCCTCCTCCCTTCTCCCTATATATAGTGAGGGAGAGAGAGGGCAGCCGCACCCTTCCCCTGGCGCAGCCCTCTCCCTCCTCCAACTCTTCCTCCTCCTCTGTAGTGCTTGGCGAAGCCTTGCTGGAGAACCACGAGCTCCATCACCACCATGTCGTCGTGCTGTCGGAGTTCTCCCTCAACTTCTCCTCTCCCCTTGCTGGATCAAGAAGGAGGAGACGTCCCCGGGCTGTACGTGTGTCGAACGCGGAGGCGCCGTCCGTTCGGTGCTAGATCGGGTCTCCCGCGATTTGAATCGCCGCGAGTACGACTCCATCATCCGCATTCTTGTAATGCTTCCGCTTAGCGATCTTCAAGGGTATGAAGATGCACTCCCTCTCTCTCTTGTTGCTAGAATCTCCATAGATTGATCTTGGTGATGCGTAGAAAATTTTGAATTTCTGCTACGTTCCCCAACAAGTACAAGCATAGTACTACCATTTATTTGTGCAACAATGTAGCATTTACTTCAAACTACTCCTAAATTTGAAGGTTGGCAGATATTTATGCAACCTAATATTGTAGATATTTACATAACTTGCCCTTGGTTGGCCATTAATGGCAGGCATGTTCATTTGGAATGGTGCAATACACAAAACCGGATTGTGGTTGGCAGCAGTTGTGGTTTCCAGTCTTCTGTGGCAACGGTGATGGAGCGAGCGATGTCGATGACTCGACAATGGTTGAGGTAGTCGGCTCTTCTCCGGCATGTTTGCGGGATTGCCTCAATTTGTTTGTTGATGTGAACTCAAAGTTGCCTCGGCGGAGCCTTATGGTATATGGTGATTGGCTGTAGGTGGACCGTTCGGTGATCTTCCGTGGTGCTACCAGTGCCTGGTGTCGTGGTTCTAAGGCTGACAGTAGAAAGGGGGTAGGTATGGAGAGGCAAGATCTTAGCTATGAAGAAGATGTACACACGAGATTTACGAGTTCAGGCCCTTCTCGGAGGAAGTAATAGCCCTACATCTCGGTGCCCGGAGGCGGTCGATTGGATTATGTGTGTTGAATTACAGGGGGTGCGAACCCTTGTGCCAGAGGAGGGGGTGGCTTATATAGAGTACGCCAGGACCCTAGCCTGCCTCCATTACAAGGGAACTAATGTACATAAAGAAGGGGTAACGCCAGCATTAAGTACTCTTAATGCTCATGAAGACTAAGGAGTGAATATCTGGCCGTTGTACGTCCTACCGACTCCTGGTATTCGACGTAGTCGAGTGGTTCCCATATGGTCAAGTGAAGGTAGAGAATTCTGGTCGAGTGATTGCATCGTCGAGTGGATTCTTGGTCTTCTCATCTTCTGGGGTAGTGACCTTGGGTAGGGTGTGTAGGTCAGGCCTATGACCCTACCCCAGGTCTGTATCCTCATCAGTAGCCCCCGAATGGATTAAGGTGTGAGTGCAAAGTAGGTTGAAATTGAACCTGCTCCGAGCTTCGGGACTTCGAGAGTGCTTTCTGTAAGTCTGAACACCTGCGTTGGTATTTGATGTCGACTCAGTTGCCTTGATCCATTCAGTGGACAGTCGAATGAACTGTTGATCTCATGTGTCATGTGTTGTGTTGGAGCGTGGGATCCTGGGCACGATTGTCTGCAGCGTATCCCGGATTTCGCGGGATACGAAATTTCGGGGGAGCGCGCCAGACGGGGGAGGCCGAAGCAGGCGGAGCGGATAAGCAGTGATTCCTCGATTCTCGTGCCGCCTTTTTCGCCACATACGCTGCGCGCGACTGTTGCGGGATTTGACGGGATCGTCCGGCCCCACGCATCAGTCACTCGGAAATGACCTCTTATAAGGTGACCGGACCGAGGCGTCTGCACTGTGCGCATTTTCTCTTCTTCCTCCTTTCTCTGCTTCTCCGCCGCACCTTACTCTTCCGCTCCATGCCGCTGCCCCGTCACTATGGTGAAGGACAAGATGGTGGCGCTAGAGCGCGCAAAGAATACGAAGGAGGTGGCGAAGGGCAAGAAGCAGCAACGCGGGTCGTCGTCACGCGCGGGGCTGCCGCTGGGCTGGATCCAGGGAGATTGGATCCGGTCTTCGATTCAGCAGGCGGACCTGGACGATTTGATGGAGTCCGGGTTGATCGCCAAGGGAGCGGCGAGGCTGTCGTAGGGGGAGATGAGTCCTCAACCTCGACCGGGTGAGTGCGTTCTGCTCGCCACCCACGTCGACCGCGGCTTTTCGCTTCCCCCACATCCTTTCTTTTGGGGGTTTCTGAACTTTTTCGGCGCTCAACTCCACCACTTCTCCCCCAACACCATCACGCATTTAGCCGCGTTCATGTCGATGTGCGAGAACTTCTTGGGGTGTCGACCGCACTGGGGCCTTTTCAAACACATCTTCACTATTCGTTCCCAATCGGTAAAAAAGGTGAAGTCCAGTGACTCGAAAACCCATGTCATCCAGATGTGTGGGGGTTTAGGCATCCAAAAGGGAAAAGGGAGTGCCTTTCCTGCCATGACCCTTCCTGACTCTGTTAGAGGCTGGCAGTCGACTTGGTTCTATTGCCAAGATGTCGCGACTCCTGGTCACTCGACCGGTCTCCCCCACTTCTCATTTGACCGAGTCCAGACTCTTGCTCCACTGAAAGTGACTGCTGGCGAGCTCATGGAGACGAGGATGTTGGTGGACAGGGTGGTTCAGCTTATCAATGATGGCGTCACGGGTCTGGATCCGTTAGAGGTGTTCCTCAGTCGACGCATCCAGCCTCTCCAGGCCCGCGATCACCCGATGTGGTTGTATTCCGGGCCGGACAACACCGCTCAGACCCATCCGGAAGAAGTGCCGTTTGCAACAGTAGCCTCGTGGCTGAGGAGCATCACAGGCAATCAGGACAATCCCAGAGGGTCTAGGCGGGTCGTTCCCTTTAGCAGCGTAAATCCACCAGACAAGGTACTCTTTTCGTTCCGACTGTTTCTCATTCATGCTCCGACTGTACTTGATATTGACCGACTCTTGTTCGACCAATTTGCTCTGCAGGTGTTCACTAAGATGCATTCGATACCCAACGGTGAATAGGCTTTGGAACAGGCCCAGGAGGGGAGGACAGGGCAGAGGATAGTGTCGAGTGGGATTCTCAGGGAAGCGACGAGGAGGAGGAGAGCGAGGAATCAGACGAGGAGGAGGAAGCCGACTCACCGCCACGCTCCGAATGTCGATCCAAACAGCAGCATGATCCGGTCGGCGGGCATGGGAAAGGCATGGGTCCGAGTGTCGATACTCAGAAGAGCACTTGGACGTCGACTCCGGAGCCGATGGAGAAGGTGGCCAAGCAGCCTAAAGTTGCTCCCTCCAAGACCCGGAAGACTTTGCCGCGAATCAAGATGGACGTCCCCATTGCCTCAGGGTGGGTATCTTGTTTGAGTTTCTGTAAGTCGACTGAAGGTTTTCTTGATCTGACCGACCAACTCTTGTGTCCTTTCAGCCCCACATGTGCTGCCACTGACATGGATGTTGATAAGGCGCCAGGAGACGAAGAAGCCACCTCATGAGCTGGTAAGTTCATCAACTCGGTTCTGTTTAACCGAGTGGGCGGTCGATTGACTGAAAATTTGATACTTCTCTTCTTATGTAGCTCCGCAAGACATCGTTGTGCTTCCTGACGATGAATAAGAAGAAGCGCCTCTACACGAGAGGAGGAAGAAGAGTGGAGGTTCGAGCAGGAGGAGACTTGAAGTCCAAATCCCTCAGTCGACACCGGCGCAGTCGACACTGGCGCCAGAGGCGATAGTTCGGACTAACGTCACGTTTGCTAACCCGTTGACGACTGATCGTCCGTCGGGGTCGACTGCACAGACACCCGCTGCACCGGTGCAACTCCACTCATCTGATCCGGCAACTACTTTGACCCCTCTGGAGCCATCCCTATTTGTTGCATATCAAACTCCGAACGACTCGCCGAGTGCCGCTAGGGAAGCTCTTCGCCAGGCGAATCTTGTCATGGAGCAGATGAAAGTGATGCATGAAGCTAGTCAGATAGCCTACAATGCCAGCACTGCCCTTCAGACCAATGTCCAGGTCAGTAGAATTCCGACCGAACCTTTGAGCGTTACTTTATATCTAATCACCCACTGGGTGTTCCTTCGTTTAGAACTCAGGAGATCTTCAATTTTGCACTTTCCGAATCAGTGGGGGCATGTCAAGTGCACCCACTGGGTGTAGTCCCCGAGACCACGGTCGGCTGCTGGCAGTCGACTGGAGTCTGATAATATATCTCTTTGTCCTCTTTTTTTTGAACTCATGCTGAGTATTGATCTGATCTAGTGGGGGCACGCTAAGTGCACCCACTGGGTGTAGTCCCCGAGACTACTGTTGAATATTTGATTCTGAAGTAGTCTTAGAGTAAATCTTTTCCTTCACTGTCTCTTATTTCTGTTGACTGAAATGTTTGTCTTTCCGACTGCAGAGGTCTTGTCATCTTGGAGCTCGGCTCACCGAGTTGAAGAAGAAGCATTTTAGCGTTGAACTTGACCTCAAATTGGCGAAGAAGAATCTGAAGACTGCCCAACAAGAAACGGCCATCATGGGAGGTAACCATTCGACTATTTCGTCTGCTTGGTGGACTTTCCGCAGCCTTTCTTTCAGTCTCTTTGAACCGAGTGACTTCACATAAGCAGATGTGCATAGTGAAAATCGCCAACTTCAGTCTCGTCTGAAGAGTGTTGTTTCTTTAGAGAGGATGAAGGAAGCTTTGGAGCAGAAGGATCTGGATCTGGCAGCTGCTCAGAAGGAAGCACGCGAGAAGATGAAGCTTGCGGACCAGAAGCTGGCTTCAGTCGGCAAGTTGGAGGACGAGAATGCGAAATTGAAGACGGCCGTCTCAGACACCAATCATGAAGTCGAACAACTGAGGAAGGACAAGGAGAACCTGACCTCTGAAGTTGATGGTCTCAGGACCAAGATGGGCAAGCTAGAGTCTCAATTGGAACAACTTGTGGCGAAGCTCGTCTTGAAGCTTGAAGGTATGACTGTTCCGTTAGATTACTGTCGTCGACTAAAATTTATAATACTATCGACTCATTGTTTGTTGTGATGGAATAGAACTCTATCAGGACTTTGAAGCTGAAACTGGATGGGTCGAGACAGGTCTCGACCCCATCAACTATCCCATGAAAGATGAAGTCACGATGAACTTGCTTCGACTGGAATCATGCTTGGACGGTGCAGTCGACTATCTGGCTCAGCTGAAGGCGGCGATGGCCCGAGCGGACACCGAACTCTGGCCTCAGGCGAAAACGTCTCAAGACCTCGAGTCCTTGATGACTCAACTGAATCAGATTCCAGGCCGAGTGCAAGAGTGGAAGAAATCTTCTGCCCGCTGTGGTGCTGATGTCGCCTTGTCTTTGGTTCGAGTGCACTGCAAGGAAGCTAAGGAAGACAAGCTGGCAGTTCTCAAACTGGCAAACACTAAGAAGCATTCCTTCCAGGACTTCATGGACACTTTCCTCGAGGCAGCCACTCGCATCGCCGACAGCATCGATCTCGACAGCTTCTGCGACCCGGCCAGTCCTTCTCCCGCCGAGTGATTAAAAACATTATGCCACCACTTTTATTTGCCTCGGAATGCCGAGTAGATTTGTAACCGTCAAAACTCCTTTGGGCCTGATGCCCGAGCATTTTATTCTGTGGTTAAGAACCTTCGAATTTATCATCTCATATATTGCGTCTACCTTTGAACGAAATCCGCTTTTCTCTCGAACTGTTGTCTGTTTGCTTGGTGCAGCTTCTGGAAGAGGGGGGCCAGTCGCCTGATCGGGCGATCCTTGAGCAACATTGGTCAGCTTATCAGCGAGGCATTTCAGCAATGGTTTTGTGTTCCAGTCGACCGGTTGGGTGACCCTTCAATAGTATTGAATAGCTTATCAGCAAGGTACTCAACAATGGTCTTGACGTTTCAGTCGACCAATCGGGTGATCCTTGAGTAGCATTGATCAGCTCATCAGTAAGGCACTCAGCAATGGTCTTGACGTTCCAGTCGACTGATCGGGTGAACCTTGAGTAGCACTGATCAACTCATTAGTAAGGCACTCAGCAATGGTCTTGACGTTCCAGCCGACCGATCGGGTGATCCTTGAGTAGCATTGATCAGCTCATCAGCAAGGCACTCAGCAATGGTCTTGACGTTCCAGTCAACCGATCGGGTGATCCTTGAGTAGCATTGATCAGCTCATCAGCAAGGTTTTTCAAACTTAGTCGAGCACGGGACTACGGCTAAGCCCCCGAGTGGGAGGATCGCTCTCCACTCGGTAGGATTTTTCAAACTTAGGCGAGTACGGGACTGCAGCTAAGCCCCCGAGTGAGAGGATTGCTCTCCACTTGACAGGATTTTTTCAAACTTAGGCGAGTGCAGGACTGCAGCTAAGCCCCCGAGTGGGAGGATTGCTCTCCACTCGGTAGGATTTTTCCAAACTTAGGCAAGTACGAGACTGCAGCTAAGCCCGCGCGTGGGAGGATTGCTCTCCACTCGGTAGGATTTTACAAACTTAGGCGAGCACTGGGCTGCAGCTAAGCCCCCGCGTGGGAGGATTGCTCTCCACTCGGTAGGATTTTACAAACTTAGGCGAGCACTGGGCTGCAGCTAAGCCCCCGAGTGGGAGGCGGACTCACCACTCGGTAGGATTTTACAAACTTAGGCGAGCACTGGGCTGCAGCTAAGCCCCCGAGTG
>NC_041393.1:490420694-490430088 GCF_002162155.2 Triticum dicoccoides
GCTAAGACCCCGAGTGGGAGGCGGACTCACCACTCGGTAGGATTTTACAAACTTAGGCGAGCACTGGGCTGCAGCTAAGCCCCCGAGTGGGAGGAGGACTCACCACTCGGTAGGATTTTACAAACTTAGGCGAGCACTGGGCTGCAGCTAAGGCCCCGAGTGGGAGGCGAACTCACCACTCGGTAGGATTTTACAAACTTAGGCGAGCACTGGACTGCAGCTAAGCCCCCGAGTGGGAGGCAGACTCACCACTCGGTAGGATTTTACAAACTTAGGCGAGCACTGGGCTGCAGCTAAGCCCCCGAGTGGGAGGCGGACTCACCACTCGGTAGGATTTTATAACTTCATCTTAGGTGAAACAGATTCGCTGCTAAGGCAACACATACAAAAGAAATAAACAACAATCATTCAAAAGACTATAAAATGATGTCTTTTGATAAACAAACTAAGAGGTACTTCTTATTACATTTCATCGGTCTAAATACTTAAGAGTAAAAGGGGCGGAGCAGTTCCGCATTCCAGGCGCGTGGTTCATCTTTGTTGTGCTCGACGTTGAAGAGATGGTATGCTCCGTTGTGAAGCACCTTGGTGACGATGAAAGGGCCTTCCCAAGCGGGGGCGAGCTTGTGTGGCTTCTGCTGATCCACTCGGAGGACCAAGTCTCCTTCCTGGAATGCCCGACCCCTTACGTTCCTAGCATGGAATCGACGCATGTCTTGCTGATAAATGGTCGACTGGATCAAGGCCATCTCTCTTTCTTCCTCCAGGAGGTCGACTGCGTCTTGTCGAGCTTGCTCTGCTTCCTCTTCTCAGAAGAGTTCAACTCGGGAGCGTTGTGGAGCAAATCGCTCGGCAAAACGGCTTCAGCCCCGTAGACTAAGAAGAATGG
Organism: Triticum dicoccoides; assembly: GCF_002162155.2. Taxonomy (NCBI): domain Eukaryota; kingdom Viridiplantae; phylum Streptophyta; class Magnoliopsida; order Poales; family Poaceae; genus Triticum; species Triticum dicoccoides. The sequence continues at coordinate 490,421,584 of NC_041393.1, forward strand.
AGTCCGTCCAGTCGACCGATTGGGAGTTGTCCTCAGCCCCCACAGCACTGATGGGAGCTCATCGACCCAAGCTCCTGCCGCGTGCTTGAGGTCACGCATTAACCGAGGCTTCAATCCTTTGAGAATCAATCCATTTGCCTGCTCAGCCTGTCCATTCGACTGAGGGTGGGCGACCAAAGCATAATCGACCCTCGTGCCTTGGGAAGCGCAAAAGGTTCTGAACTCGTCGGAGTCGAAGTTTGACCCGTTATCCGTGATGATGCTGTGTGGTACACCATATCTGAATATCAACTCTCTAATGAAACTCACAACAGTGCTTGCTTCAATGTTTCTGATGGGCTTGGCTTCGATCCACTTGGTAAACTTGTCGACTGCTACCAACACATGGGTAAATCCGCTCCTGTTGGTCCTCAGAGGTCCAACCATGTCCAATCCCCAAATGGCAAAAGGCCAGATGAGTGGAATAGTCTTTAGAGCTGATGCAGGTTTGTGGGACATATTGGAGTAAAACTGACACCCTTCACACTTGTCCACTATTTCTTTTGCCATCTCGTTGGCGTACGACCAATAAAATCCGGCTCGGTATGCTTTGGCCACGATGGTCCGAGAGGACGCATGGTGATCACAGGTCTCCGAGTGAATATCATTGAGGATCATTCGGCCTTCTTCTGGCGTGATGCACTTCTGGAAAACCCCAGTCGCACTTTCTCTGAACAACTGTCCTTTTATCACAATAAAGGCTTTAGACCGTCGGATAATCTATCGAGCCTCTTCTTCATCCTCTAGGAGTTCCTTCCTAAGAATGTAAGCGATGTATGGCACTGTCCAGTCGGGCGTGATGACCAAAACCTCCATGACTAAGTCGACCACGGCTGGGATTTCAACTTCATTCGGATCTGTGATGCTCTTGGGCTGTGGTGACTCTTCGGTGAAAGGATCTTCCTGAACTGAAGGTGAATGAATATGCTCCAGAAACACGTTTTGGGGAATGGCCTCTCTCTTTGAACCTATCTTGGCTAACTCATCTGCAGCTTGATTTTTCAGTCGAGGTATATGGTGGAGCACCAAACCTTCAAACCTCTTCTCCAGCTTTCTTGCTGCATTGCAATAACCAGTCATGGCTGGGCTCCTGACATCCCATTCCTTCATCACTTGGTTGACCACCAAATCTGAGTCGCCGTAGACCATAAGGCGACGGACGCCGAGTGAAATGGCCATACGTAATCCGTATAGAAGTGCTTCGTATTCGGCTTCGTTATTGGAGGAATCAAAATGAATCTGGAGAACATAATTGAGCCTGTCTTCACGGGGGGATACCAAAACTACTCCAGCGCCTGAACCATTCAGCATCTTGGAGCCATCAAAGAACATAGTCCAATGCTCCAAGTGAACTTGAGTTGGCAATTGCTGCTCAATCCACTCGGCAAGGAAATATGCAATTGCTTGGGACTTGATGGCCTTCTTTGCCTCGAACTTGATATCTAATGGAAGGAGTTCAATCGCCCATTTTGCCACTCGACTAGTTGTGTCTCTGTTATTCAGAATTTCAGATAGTGGCGCGTCGTTGACGACTGTAATGGAGTGGTCAGAGAAATAGTGCGTGACTTTCTTCATGGTCATGTATATTCCATAGACAAGCTTCTGATAATGTGGGTATCGTTGCTTGGATGGAGTCAAAACTTCAGAGAGATAATAGACCGGGCGTTGAACCTTGTAAGATTTTCCTTCTTCTTCTTGCTCGACCGTGAGTACAGTGCTGACAACTTGTCCAATGGTTGCAATGTAAAGCAGTAAAGGCTCTTTGCTGATTGGCGCAGCGAGCACCGACTGGATGGAAAGCAGGGTTTTGAGCTCTGCAAATGCTGCATCAGCTTCATCAGTCCACTCGAACTTATCAGACTTCTTCATCAGTCGGTAAAGAGGCAAGGCCTTTTCACCGAGACGAGAAATGAATCGACTCAGGGCGGCCAGACAACCAGTCAGCTTCTGAACGTCATGCACTTGCACGGGGCATTTCATTCGGAGGATGGTATCAACTTTTTCTGGATTGGCGTCGATCCCTCGTTCGGAAACGAGAAAACCGAGTAACTTTCCTCCTGGAACTCCGAACGTGCATTTTGACGGATTAAGCTTGATATCGTACCTCCTCAGGTTGGCAAAGGTTTCTGCAAGGTCAGTCAATAGGTCGGAACCTTTATGAGACTTGACCACAATGTCCTCCATGTACGCTTCCACATTCCGACTGATTTGAGTGAGCAGGCACTTCTGAATCATTCTCCTGAATGTGGCTCCAGCATTTTTCAAACCGAAAGGCATGGTAACATAGCAAAAGCACCCGAATGGGGTGATGAAGGCTGTTTTTATTTCATCGGGACCATACAGTCGGATCTGATGGTATCCGGAATACGCATCTAGGAAAGACAAGCGCTCGCACCCCGCAGTCGAGTCAACAATCTGATCGATGCGAGGGAGAGGGAAGTGATCTTTCGGGCAGGCCCGATTGATATGCTTGAAATCAATGCACATACAAAGTGAATCATCCTTCTTAGGAACCATGACTACATTGGCTAACCACTCGGAGTGGTAGATTTCACGGATGAACTCTGCTGCCAACAGTCGAGCCACTTCTTCGCCAATTGCTTTCCTCTTCTGCACGGCGGACCGCCGAAGGTGCTCTTTGACGGGTTTTACCTTGGGGTTGACACGCAAATGGTGCTCAGCCAGTCCCCTGGGTACACCTGGCATGTCAGAGGGTTTCCATGCGAAGATGTCCCAGTTCTCACGGAGGAACTGGATGAGCGCTTCTTCCTATTTGCTGTCGAGCGTCGTTGAAATATGGGTCGGCGCAGCGTTGGGATCGGTCGGGTGAATATGAATCGGCTTCGTTTCACCAGCCGACTAAAATGCAGAGTCTGTAGCGGGCTTCTTGGCTCGGAGCAAATCACTCGAATCTGTACTCTTCTGATACTCTTGCAACTCGACCGCTGCCATCTGAGCGTCGCCGATCTTGGAACCTTTCTGAAAGCATTCCTCTGCCTTCTGCCGATTGCCAGTTACTATGATCACACCTTTGGGGCCAGGCATCTTTAGTTTGAGGTACACATAACATGGTCGAGCCATAAAACGTGCATAGGCTGGCCTACCCAAAATGGCATGATAGGCACTCTGGAAATCCACGACTTCAAATGTCAACTTCTCCTTACGGTAATGCTTGGAATCACCGAAAACCACGTCGAGGGCGATCTGGCCGAGTGATTCGGCTTTCTTCCCAAGGATAACACCATGGAAACTCATGTTGCTCTCGCTAAGTTTGGACATCGGAATGCCCATCCCCTTCAAGGTTTCAGCGTAAAGGATGTTCAGGCCATTGCCACCATCCATCAGTACTTTGGTCAGTCGAGTGCCCCCAACCACAGGGTCGACCACCAGTGCTTGCCTCCCAGGGGTGGCCACACGAGCGGGATGGTCCGACTGGTCGAATGTGATGGCTGTCTGAGACCATCTCAGATAGGTGGTCTTCTCCGCAGGGGCGACCATGTTCACTTCTCTGTTGATGACCTTCAATCGACTCTTGCTTTCAACATCAGCAAAAATCATCAGAGTGGAATTGACTTTGGGATAACCATTGTCTTCCGCTTCATCCTCGTCTTTGTCTGACTCATTCTCCTTCTCATTGGGCGGTTTCTCTCGGAACTGCTGGATTAGGAGACGACACTGCCGAGTGGTATGCTTCGGGTAAATCAGATTACCTTCCTCATCTTTCTTCGTGTGGATGTGGCATGGCAAATCCAGCACATCATTCCCTTCTTTATCCTTCACCTTCTTAGGGGGCTAGGGCCCCTTAGGTTTTCCCTTAAACTTTCCTTGATTCACTACTGCGATCTCTCCAGGTGCTGCTGGCTCGGCTTTACGCTTCTGCTTCCGTCTGGAGTTACCTCCACCGGCCTCTTGGCCGACTGGTTTGCTCTTCCCGCTACGGAGTCGATCCTCTTCTTCTCCGTTTGCGTACCGGGTGGCTATCTCCATCATTCGAGCCAGAGTCATATCTCCAGTTCGACCGAATTTCAAGACCAACTCCCTGTATTTGATGCCTTCCTTGAAAGCACATACAGCTTGATGCTCTGAAACATTCTCGACGGTGTGATGCAAAGTTGACCATCTCTGGATGAACTCCCTCAAAGTCTCATTCGACTTCTGCACACAATGCTGCAGCTCGGGCAAACATGTTGGTTGCTTGCACGTGCCCTCGAAAGTTCTCACGAACACTCTGGATAGCTCTTCCCAACTGTGAATACTGCCTGGAGTCAACTGAGTCAGCCACGCTCGGGCCGATCCTTCCAACATAAGAGGAAGATGCTTCATCGCTATCTCATCGTTGCCACCCCCAATCTGCACAGCAACTCGGTAATCTTCAAGCCAAGTTTCCGGCTTGGATTCGCCGGTGAACTTACTGACCGCGTATGCGAACCTGAAGTTGGGAGGAATCACTGCTGCTCTAATGGCTCTGCTAAAACACTCGGGACCAGAAACATGCACTCGGCTGCCACTTGGACGGTCTCTGCCTGGGTCTTCTCTGTGCGCCCTGTTTCGGTCGACCAGGCCTTGAACGAGGATAGCTCTCGCGTCAAAGCCCGGTTCCCTTGGGTCGACTAAAGCTCTGCGCTCACCACTATGACGGCGCCTGTCATCGTTCCGCCGAGGCACATACGACGCACTCCTCGGGGGAGGCGTGGGTCCTCGACGGCGATCATGGTCGAGTGGATGATCATATTGCCCACGCCCTTCACGCCGCGGAGGTGATCTAGGTCTATGAGCTGACTGAACCGTGTCTGCTGCAACGGATCTATTGTGAATCATGTTCCGCGACTGAGATACTATTGTATTCTGCTCTCCTGCCGCCCTGAGCAAGGCCCGGATTTGCATCAACCCTCTGCCAGCTTCTGACTGGGAAGGTTAGATCGACTCTGCTATACGGGCTGCATCTGTGAGATTCTGAATCGGAGTGCGGTATACCTTAGGAGGAGGCAGAAAAAGTTATCGTCGACTGGACTCATGGATCCGCTCCTGAGCGCGCTCGTCGAGAGCCCGGTGGAGGTTATCCAGTCGAGTGCACTCAGCCAGATTAGCTAAGAGCACCTCCTCCAAGGCTCGAGCCTGGGGGTTTCTCCAACGATGGGCGTGTGGAGTGCATCCATGTTGCGGCGACGAAGTTCTTCCCTCTGCTAAGAAGAGAGGATCTCGGGTCGGTATTCCTCGTGGACGTGCGATGGATCACCGCCTCTGTCTCTGCCGCCCTCGCGGCAGAAACCAGGTGGGCTATGAGGCCCATCGACCATCAAGACTTCGGCCGCAGGATCGCTGCTATCGCAGTCGGATGCGGTCTCCGCGGAGCCAGTCGACAGATCGAACAGGCTGTGGAGAGTCTCGTCGGGCTCGATTGCCGCGACTTGGTGGGTGGTCGACTGCCGAGCCACCGCGTGTTTCACCCACCGCTGAAGCCGCGATCGACCGGACCGCTTGCGGCGGCGGACAGCGGGGAGGGAAAACACCATTGGAGTCGACTGATATTGAGTCGACGGCTACCGGAGAAGAACGCCGCGAACGCACGCACGAAAGTGCGTCGCCCCTCGGACGGGGAGCGCCTCAGTGTCCAGGGGAGCTTCTTGGAGCCATGCGGAGTCGTCGGCGATGAAAACGAGCGCGCCGAGACAGATCTCGCGGCCCTCAGCCAATCCGCCGCCGGAAACCATGATGATGGTGATCGGAAAAACTTGCAACTTCACCAACAAGTCGCTAAGACACCTGCCCCACGGTGGGCGCCAACTGTCGTGGTTCTAAGGCTGACAGTAGAAAGGGGGTAGGTATGGAGAGGCAAGATCTTAGCTATGGCGAAGATGTACACACGAGATTTACGAGTCCAGGCCCTTCTCGGAGGAAGTAATAGCCCTACGTCTCGGTGCACGGAGACGGTCGACTGAATTATGTGTGTTGGATTACAGGGGATGCGAACCCTTGTGCCAGAGGAAGGGGGTGACTTATATAGAGTGCGCCAGGACCCCAGCCTGCCTCCATTACAAGGGAACTAATGTACATAAAGTAAGGGGCGTTACTGGTAACACCAGCATTAAGTATTCTTAATGCTCATGAAGACTAAGGAGTAAATATCCGGCTGTTGTACGTCCTACCGACTCCTGGTATTCGACGTAGTCGAGTGGTTCCCATATGGTCGAGTGAAGGTAGAGAATTCTGGTTGAGTGATTGCATCGTCGAGTGGATTCTTGGTCTTCTCATCTTCTGGGGTAGTGACCTTGGGTAGGGTGTGTAGGTCAGGCCTATGACCCTATCCCAGGTATGTATCCTCATCACCTGGTTTTGTCCTTCGTGGTTCTTCTCGAGCCGGAGCTATGCTGCCTTGGTTTTGGCAATGATCTTCCTACAACTTCATTTGGCATCTACAATGTGAGTTGAGTCGACAATCGCCTACGACGAAGTCGAAGTCGTTTGCTCAGGATTTAGGGATGACGATGACGTCTTTAGGGGAGGAGTGATGATAATAACGCCTGTGTGTTGTCTCGGCGAGGCCCACTTTGGAGTGATGTGCGTGAGTTTTTCTTACGTGTGCAGCTTACCTGTTGTGGTGGTTTTGTCCGGTTTTCTATAATTAATTGGGCAATTTGGTTTTCCTTATATAATTAACCAAGCAGCTCTTTTTCTTCTTGATGGACGCAGGAATCATGTCATTTCGAAATGAAAAAAAGAGCTCCGTGCTGTAAAAAAGAACAGAAACAAAAATGGAGTTCCCACTGCCGATGAGCACGTTCAAATCCAGTCGACGAAGCTTGGCAGCCCAGCCGCACTGTCGACTGTCGGACACTCGCGCACCAACTGATGAGCAAAGCCGGGGCAGTTCCTAGGAGGGTGCTGTTCAGATCCGGGGAGGCGGGGGTTTGCTTCTGATTATCCGCTGTTCAGACCCTCTCGCTGTCTTCAATCCCGAGTCACCCAATTTTGAGGATGCTTCTAGATGTGCGATCGTTGGGCGCGGACCGTGAGAAAGACCAGTGGCCGACGAGGCGCTCGCGCCCTCCACCAACGGTGTGCTTGCCGGCATGTCCAACGGCGAGCGGCACCCCTGGATCGGCATGAACGCCCACCACCTGTTCGACCAAAGTTTCAGAGCAGCCACCGCCCCCTTTGTACATCCAGGTAAGTGGAAATAAGGTTATGCTGTATGTACACACTTGGAAAGCCATCAAAGCCACGTTGGGTTCAATCCACCTCGTCAACACTGCCATGCCAAATGGCCTTAGCCCTTAGGGTGTGATTCAACCTGGTTTTGGAATATTGCCGAAAAAGGGTTTCCCCCGCTTTGTATACAAAGCAACCAACCGGATCATACAGGGATAAGTGCTGGGGCGGAAGCAGCATAGTCACGCCCAAAAGAAACAACAGAAAAAGAGCAAAAGAAACAAATGCCGACAACGGCGGATCAACAAAAACGAAGAAGCCTCGCGATCGCTAGGCCCACCGGTCTAATCCACTAGGCTCCAAGACTCCGAAGCGCCGGCACCAATCAACACCTCCAAGAAGGATCGCGACGATGACGACGCTGCTGCCAAGGGTTTCCCCCGGTACACGACGAGGCGATAGGAAGAGTAGCCCCCGACGCCCTCCCGGAAGGTCAGGCGGCACCCACAGGCGCCACCGCGCCGGGGTCGGCCACGCCGACAAGGGTTTCCCCCGATCCCAACCCGCACCTCGGGTGCTCCGGATCCCGCCACCAAACCAACCACCACCCTACGCCAACGCAGTCATGAGGCCTCCACGCCGTCTCACCACGGCACCGCGAAGTGAGAACAGCACGACGAGGAATCAGAGCCGGGACTAGGGCATCAGCACCATCAGCACGCGGGAGGGCCCCACCTCCACCGTCAGCGACAGTAGCCGTCCGGACGCAATAGCAGGAGCACACCAGGCCCGTAGGCCCACAGGCCCGGCCGAGCCCTCGTGGGCCCGTAAAGCTCCCGCCTTCGCGCTGCTGCCGGCACGCCATCGACGTCGACGCCCCAAGTCCGAGCCGCTCCTCCTCCTCACCGCGCCGCAGACAACGAGACCATGCCGGGGGCCGGCCCCCAGGGGCCCAGATGGGCCCGACGTGCCCGGATCTGGGCCGGGGGCGCGTCGACGGCCACCCGGCACCACCACGCCGCCCCGCCGCCAAGGAGCGGCGTCGTCACCACGCCGGCCGCCGGCCGCCACCGCAGGGCCGCCGGACCGCAGCCAAGCCGGGCTGCACCGCCGCCGCCTCCCTGCCCCGGGAAGGGAGCACGGGCGCGCGGGGACTGGAAGGCCCGCCGCCGCCGGCACCACCCGGGCCAGCGCCGGGGGCGCCCGCCGACGGCGGCGGGGGGAGATGGGGAGGGCGGGGTCCCGCGGGCGAGGGGCGCGAGCTCCGCCCCGGCCACCTCCCGGGGAGGCGACGCGAGGCGGCCAAGACGGAGGGGG
>NC_041393.1:490430656-490437505 GCF_002162155.2 Triticum dicoccoides
AGAGAGAGAGAGAGAGCCAACCTGAAGTTCTTGTCGCCGGCGACCTCCTCTTCTCCGGCGTGAGGCGGCGGGGGAGATTGATCGAAGTCCAGCTAGTGTTTCGGTCGGGCTCCATGGCTGTCTGGGTCGCCGCCGAGCTCGTGCTGCTTCGCTGTTGTCCCGACAGTTGAAAAGGGGAGAAGAAGGGGAAGGAGGAACCGCGCCGTCGCTATGTGTCTCCAGCGCCGCCGGCGTCGAAAGGAGGGAGGGAGAGAAGGTCGGGGCGAGAGAGAGGGGTCGCGTAACGTTTCGTGACAGGGTTTGTTTCCACGGGATGGACCGCGTGGGTCACTTCCCGGCGATTTCCACGGGGTTACGGGGGGATTTGGCCCAGACCGGGTTCAACCGAAGACGCATATAAGACAGAACGGGATCCAAACCAGGCCGGGGCTAAACCCACGCGGATCGGCCGGGTTTTGGCCCAATACCGGCGGGGACGGGACTAAACGAACAAGGCCTTAGGGAAATTTAACCTGGTTTTCAAATACTAAAGGCGTTAAGATTATATAACCAGTTTTGTAAATGACGGGCTTCAGTATTTCTGGGATTTGAAATGGACTTTCTACCTTTATCTACTGCCGTGCTACTTTTAACCATCTTAATCTTCATGGTAAGTACAAATGCACCCTTTTAAGCATAGAGCAATATATGCATGCCTGGCAATAGCAGGCAAATTGAAAGACATAGAAACGAAAAAAAAATAGTACTCCCTCCGATCCAACCTTAGTTCAAAACTGCGACACTTATTTTGGATCGGAGAGAGTACTAGTTTGAGGTGTCAGAAAAAAACAGAGCAAGACAGGGATTGGTTGAAATTTGCATATACAATAGACTTTTTTTTTTGGACGAATGCAGCTGGGCTGCTTCATTATATTAAGGTGCGTAAGATTTACAGTGGTGTCACAAGGTGCGACAATGTAAAAGAAAAATCACAAGATACAAGGGAGGAGCAGGCTAGGAAAAGCTTCACAATAGACTTTTCCTTTTGGACAATTTAGTCAAGAAATGTAAACTACTCTTCTTCAAGGATCATGCATTTTCCTTTTCCTCAGCCCTGCAATGCTGGAAATGATTCTTTGATTGCGATAACTTCATTGTATATGTCCTGCATAGTTGGCCGATCTTTAGGTGTGTCTGCAGAGCACAGCAACCCAAGCTCCATGAGCTTTATGATGCAGCTCATTGCAACCATTGGTTCCCGGTCTGAATTACTGCCTGCATCTTCACCTTCACCTCGATAACCTGGAACTATTCTAGGGTCTAGAATCTCCTCAATCTTTTGAGGAAATGATTTTTCAACAAATTTGTAAAGGGTCAGGCCATCTTTAAACATCTCATCGGTTGGACGCTTTCCTGTTAGCATTTCTAAGATGATGACTCCATAGCTAAATACATCGCCCTCAGTGGAGATTTTGCTCCCAAATCCATATTCTGCAGTATGCATAAGTCATTCAAACAATCAATTAACACAACTTGCATTCTTTTTAATTAAAAAAAAGCATCTTCTATTTAGAAAATATTACCTGGGGCAATGTATCCAACTGATCCTCTTGGCCCCACTAAGCTTGTAGAAGTATGAATGTCCGAAGAAGTGTACCTATGCAGGAACTTAGCCAACCCGAAATCTCCAACACGTGCGCCCATGAAATCATCCAAAAGGACATTGCTAGGCTTCAGATCGCAGTGTGCCATAGGAGGCACACATTGGTTATGGAGGTAATCCAAAGCAGCAGCTATGTCCACTGCTATTACTATTCTTGTACCGAAACTCAATGGCCTTCTCTGACCATCCTCATGGACTGTTGGATGGAGCCAACTTCCCAGGTCGCCGTTAACACTATATTCAAGAACAATAGCTTTGAAATCATGTCCTGTTGGATCAATGGTTGAGCATGCAGTAATCACCCTTATAAGATTCCTGTGACGAGTATTTCTCAATGCTTCACACTCAGCAATGAAGCTTTTTGGTGCTCCGAGTTGATTGAGTTTGAAAACTTTGATGGCAACTTCATGTTCTTCAGATTCAATTCTACCTCTGTACACAGACCCATATTTTCCTGAACCGATCAAGTTATCTGATGAGAAACCATTTGTTGCCCTCATTAAATTAGCATATGTGAACTTCTTCAACTCTTTGGAGGATGGATGAGCTGCTTGTTTGAAGTTCTTTTTCTTCTTGAAAATAATGGTTGCAAAGCATGATAACAGGACCAAAGAAAGAACTGTAAATCCTACTATCTTGAGAATGCTGGAGCTATTCCTTTGTTTGGATGCCTCTGCATTGCAAAATGGCACCTGTAGCAATCGCGTGCTGGTACATAACTTCATGTTCCCTTGAATAAAAACCTTTCTTCCATTCTGAAATATTCCATCTGCTGGTACAGGACCCTCGAGATTGTTGAAGGACAAATTGAGAAGCTTCATAGACTTAAAGAACTTAAAGATGTCAGGGATTTCACCTGATAAATTGTTTTGAGATAGATCCATCTCAATGATGCCTCCCAAACTTATGAAGGAGTGAGGGATTTTCCCATGAAAGAGGTTACCCTCCATGTGGAGGGACTCCAGATGGACGCACTGACCTAGAGTGGGGGGTATTTGTCCAGACAGTTGATTATGGGAAATATTCAGTGGCCCAAGATTTTTCAGGCTGCCAATCTCCGGAGGTATCTGTCCAGAGAGTTGGTTGTGGGACAAGTCCAAACCCTGGGAAAGGGAGGGAAGAGAAAACAACTCCTTTGGTATTCTCCCATCAAAGCTGTTACAAGAGAGGTTTAGTTTTTCTAACTTCTTGCAACCTGCTAAAGCTCCTGGGATAGGGCCACTAAAATTATTTTCCTGTAAATAGAGCTCACTCAGTTGACTCAGTTTACCGACAGAAAGTGGAATTGATCCGGAAAGTTTGTTCTGAGACAAGCTTAAGACAAACAAGTTGGAAAGATTTCCAACTGATTCAGGAAGATTTCCAGTAAGCAAATTTCGTTCCATGTAAAGACGTCTGAGGCTTGTCAAGTACTGTATCTCCAAAGGTATAGTGCCAGATATTCTATTTGATCTTAATAACAATAACTCTAAGCTCTTTGAAAGGCCTGCAATGGAATTGGGCAAGACACCCTCAAGGTTGTTTGCATCCAAGCGCAACTTCTCCAGTTGTGTGCAATTAGTCAATGAGGATAAGAAAGACCAATCTCCTGCTTGAAGTTGGTTCCAGCCTAGATTCAGATCTACTAGACTAGGAAGAGTCCCAAAAGAAGGAACAATACCATGAAATGAATTGTCGCGGAGGTTGATCACGTGAAGATTGGTTGTGTTGGCTATTGAAATGGGGATTTGTCCTGTGAAGTTGTTTCCTTGCATGATCAAAGTGTGGATGTTTGGAAGGGTATACCCGATGTTATATGGAATTTCCCCTACAAGTATGTTCATACCCATGCCAAGGTATGTAAGTGATGATATGTTGTAAAGAGTGTCAGGGACTGTCCCAGACAAAGAATTATAAGTGAGATCTAGTACTCTCAGGTACGGAATATTGCCTATACTCATTGGGATTCTACCATGGAAATTATTATCTCCAAGCAAGAGGTAGCGAAGCGAAGAAAAAATCCCTAAAGAAGAAGGTATGGTGCCAGAAAGATTGTTTGATTGCAATTTAAGATATTGCAAGGGTGGGCCAATGTTCGACAAAGCTGGTATGGACCCGACAAAGTTGTTCATTCCTAGTGATAATTTTTGAAGCGACATGCTGTTAAGCAACGCAGAAGGTATCTCCCCGCTCATGCGATTGTTTGTTAAGTCCAGAAGTTGAAGGGATGAACTATTAGCGAGGAGAGGTGGGATCTGTCCAGTGAGGCTATTGTTCACAAGAACAACAGAGCGAAGAGAAGAGCTGCTTCCAAGTGTAGTTGGAATGTTGCCCGTCAGACTATTTGTAGCAAGATGTAGAACTGAGAAGTTGCGGAGCATCCCCAATCCTTGCGGGATACCTCCACTGAGCTTGTTGTGACCCAAGTTGAGCTGCCGCATATCTGAACATTGGCTCAGGCTTTGGGGGATCACTCCATCAAGGGAGTTGCTTCCAAGATCAACAATTTGAAGGTGAAAGCATGAAGACAGAGTGCTTGGGATCACTCCACTAAGATAGTTTGAGCTGAGGTTAAGGTACCGCAACCGATTTAGTTGGCCAATTTCAGGTGGAATTTGACCACTGAGTTGATTGTTGGGGACGTGCATTCTTGTGAGGAAAGTGAGGTTGCCAATGCAAGCAGGTATTTGGCCATCGAGATTAAACGACTCGAGGTCCAGCGCAACGACACGAGACACGTGTCTCTTGCTCCAAGTAACACCGGACCAACCGCAGAACTGCAGTGAATCGTTCTTCCACGAAGCTAGGGGTCCAGCAGTAGTGCTGAGATGGAGTTTAAGGCAGCGGAGAGCATGGAAGTCGGTGCTAGAATCCTTTCGGAGTGACGTAGCACCTAATGATGCATGGACAAGGGAGCAGAGCACAAGCATCAGGGGAAGCAAGGAACTGAGAGTGCCCAGAGCCTGAGGAGACATATATTTTGTAGTACCACCCATGGTCTGACCGTTCGACGGTCTCATGGAGGAACGGACCTACGACTGATCCGGCTCTCTGAACAACAAGGCAGGAGAACTCACTGGGGAGCTGTAGCGCGCTGGTGGTCCTTTCGCGGCACCGGCAGGTGCGACGGCCACTCCACGGATGATGAGCTCCGCGCGCGGCGTGCCACAAGAAGCAGCGAGATGGTGGTAATGCAGGGGGAGGCTTGGGATGGTGAGGTGGATTGAGACGTTTGAATCTGTGATCTATGTGATTCATCCGGCGCGTACTTATAGGGCGCCCGCTACTTGCATCCATGCTTGCTCTACAGTACATGTGAATAGTAAATTGATCAGTAGTGTTCCATGCAAGTACTCCGTCATGTGTAGAGTAGTGATCCACTTGCGTCCGTTTGATCTAATGTGAACAGCGTATCAGTGGTCTATGTACGACCGGTGACTCCGTGAGCCGGAATTGGAGATCATCAAGGCTTACCTTGGATGCAGTTTGAAACTGGCTACGCGGAGTGCTAGCCACTTGACGTGTAACCAGATTCCATATTCAGTAGCACCGGATGCGGAATCGTAGAGAAAATGTGAGATAACGAATCTGGTTCTCACCTACAGAGGAAGCGGAAAGCTCGCTCTCTCTTAGTCTTGAATAATCTGGCTCACGAAAGCAGTGAAGTCCGGCCTACTGGCAGAGGAAACGGCAAGCAGTCTCAGTAATCTGATTCACGACGGCAGGTCGGCACCGAAGCCAGCCTGAAACACTTATCTCATAAAAATCCTAAAAACTAAGAGCATCTCCAACAGACGCGCAACACGCGGCGCGCTAAAGAACAGTATACAATTTCGGGTGAGCCAGCTTTTGTGCGCGGCGGTGCGCTGACTCCAGCGGTCGCCGCAAAATAAAGCGCGCCCGAGCCGCTCCGGCAGACGCGCTATATTTCTTCTTTTTTGTACTATGACTCGATACACATTTGGCTCCGATTCTATAGACATAAATAGATAAAAAAAGATAGATAGATAGTACATAGATAGATAAAACGATAGATTATATAAAATGATACATAGATAGTGCATAATAGTTCATAGGCTCCTCCTACGATAGATAGATAGATAAAACGAAAAACTACTACCCGTTGTCCTCCTTCGACTCGGACTCCGCCTCGGTGATGTCCTCCTCCGACGTCTGAATGAAGGCGTCAACCGCTCGTCATTGGAGCCCCAGGATGACGCATCTCCTAGCGCGATGTTGAATTCAATGGCCGCCTTCCGCGTTCGCCTGTTCTCGCGATAGGCGGCTCGCTCCGCCCTCCTCTCCTTCCTCTCTGCCCTCCTCTCGGTGAAGAACTGTTGCTCGTTAATGACGTCTTGTGGGAAGTGTTGGCGCCACAACGCCATGGCTTCCTCGTCCATCTCGGCCAGGCTGAGACGGCGCTCCCGCCTCCGATTCTCGCGACGATCCTCATCGGTGATAAGCCCTGGGGGAGGTGCCAACTCTTGTGCCCGCTCCCGCGTCGGCACGTCCGGGAAGTTCATGTCCCAACGGGACCGCCGGAAGCGCCACGCCATCGCGTCGTACGCGTGGGCGGCCTCGCGGGCGGTGTCGAAGGTGCCGAGGCCAAGGCGCACGTCGCCGGACGGAATCTCGACGGAGTAGGTGCCGGACGGGCGCACGCAGACGCCGCGGTAGCCCGAAGCTCCCCGGCAGCACGGTGGCATGGTGGCGCGTCGGCGACGAGGCGAGAAAGCGGTAGAGGGAGCGAGGAGAGAGCGGCAGAGGGCGCGTGGCGATGTGGATAGCGATGGAACGACGTGTGGCGGGCGCTGCATTTTATAGGCACGCCGGAAGCGGCGCGCCAAATCTAGCGCGCGACCGCCCGCTTCCCCTCTTCCCCCTACGCGCAATCGTTTCCCGCGTGCCCAATTTTTCCGCCTCCGCTGGAGCGTGCGAAACCGTCCCGCGAGCGCTAAAATCTCATTTTACCGCGCACGCGTTTTTTGCAACCATTGTTGGAGATGCTCTAAAAAATGCACGCGCACTATCTAGAGACAACGAGCGGCCGGCTGGAAACCACACGATTTCTATCGCCCGCATGCATCCCCACTTCAGGTGCCACCTGGTCGACATCCCACCCACTCATCATCCCATCCCCACCGACTGCCTATTTCTCTCTGTTCTTCTCTCACCCTCCCCCATGGATCTGGATCGGAAGGGGCTCACCAGCCTCGCCCCTCAACGCC